>NC_056747.1:853665609-853728109 GCF_019279795.1 Protopterus annectens
AACGTAATATGTAAACAAATGCAGTCTCTTTCCCAATAAATAATAAGGTAGAGGAACAGAGAATGAGCTAGATGGACAGTTTTAATAAGGCTGTGCTTTAATAAGTTCTCTGATAACTACCCAAGAATGGAATCCAAATAGTCTTCTAAAGGAGAAAAATCAGGTATGGTTTCCTGAGTGAAAGAAGGGTAAAAGGGTGGATATCATTCATATAAAACTGATAAGAGATACTTCACCCTCTAAATATTTCCCCAAGGGTAGCATACAAACAGTGAACCATCATGGTAACAAAACAGTGCACTTCAATCCTCTGTACACAAGAGAGTAGTAAGTCAAAACAATTTAAACCTAACACCACCCTCTGGGACTGGTGTGAGAAGAGGGAGGTAAAACAATTCAGAGTGATGCCAGAAAATGCCACAGTAATCTCAGAGTAATTTAATTGTGATTCTATGTGCACTATGTCAAATTCAGAAATCAGATAAGGAGGAATAAAACAGAGTATAAAGTTTGATTTCTAGACATAAACAGACTAACAATATAAATAACGGTTTGTGTAATACTGTGCATAAATCTAAAACTAGGCTGATTCAACTCAAAGAGATGTTGCAATATCAAACATGAATGTTGCTTTTCTCAATCAATTCCTCCAAAAAAGGAAGGTGAGAGACTGGTCGATAATTTTCAGCACAGCACAGATTTAATGATGGGTTCTAGAAGTTATTTGATGGAAAGTACTCCCCAATCTCTGAGATGAATGGAAATTCTGTTTTGAAATTCTGAAAACTAAGATGTTCAAGTAGATTTTTCCTGTATTATTTTTTCTGTAGTTGTGTTTGGAGCTTTTCTCCCTGGGCCTCCGCTGAAAATGGACATGTATCCAGTTGGACTATGCCGGTCAACAAATGTAAAATAAAAATAAATAAATAAATAAACTAGGTAATATTTTACTAACCTATTTGAAGTGGGCTGAACCCCACTTTGAGTTGAATGCAATTGTAATCAACATACTTAAGCTCAACCCAGCCAAATGCAAGATTCTTATCTGAAACACCACATAAACTCAGTGGTTGCACTGTGGGAAGGAGTTCTTGACATTATAACCTTATGCACAAAAATGTGTGGCTTCTGCACACTGTCTGGAAGGAAAAACTCTTCAGCAGTCAGTCATGTTGGGATGTGCAGTCCATCAATCAGTCCAAAGAGCATAGCTGGATGATTTACTGTGACAGAAATCAGGCCCCAGTGGCCTAATGGATAAGGCATTGCCCTCCTAAGCCAGGAATTGTGGGTTTGTGTCCCATCTCGGTTGATATAATCTGGATGGTTCAGTGGTGCAGCAGTTTGCATTGTCGCCTCACATTAAGAGGTTCTCTAATTTGATTCTCGGCTGGGGTACCTTATGTGTCGAGTCTGCATGTCCTCCCTTTGTTCATGTGGATTTCCTCTGGGTGCTCTGGCTTCCTCCCATATTACAAAGACGTGTGTCTGGAGCATTTATCCCCAGGCCTCTGTTGAAAATTGGCTTGTTCCAAGTCGGACTTTCCCAGTAAACAAATGTAAAATAAATAAAATAAATCTCAATGGCCAAAATGATGACTTCTTATAGGATATTTATGTCTGGCTTGTAGAATAATGTACAGCCAGACTAGATTTGCTTTTGAGCAGGTGAGTCCTTCTTCAATAGTTTTCCAGTCATCATGTGGTCCCCTACATACTAATAGTCAACCATGACTCATAGTGAGCGACCTTGCGCACACATGATGGGAGCTACAATATCTAGAGTCTGGGTTGTTAGCACTGTTAGCACTAAGTAGCCAATCAAGTGTGGGTAGCAAAATATCACTGCTGATGTCATACAAATCTCTACAACTGACATATTCCATATTGGATGATACCACAAGTGGAAATCCCCATCAAAACTAAGAAAGGTAGGGATCTGATCAGGAAATGGGTTTTATCACAACTATGTGGTTTCTAGCCCAAGCTGGCTGAAGGACAATGCACATGGTCTTATGTTTTGCAAAATGGATATAAGATTACAATAATATCTTGTTCAATAATAAGCTATTCACCCATAATAAGGTGAGAGTACTTAAATTTAGCATTTGGAAAAAAAATGGAGCGGTAGCCACTATAAATACGGGATAATAAGGTTGTCTCTACGGTAGCTGCTTGCAGTAATCAAGCAACTACAGCACATTTTATTATACTGTTTACAGATAATCATAACACTAACACAAAGTACAGTCAGAAAATGTGTTTACTTCTTTCAGATGAGTTTCCAGAGAATGACTCAGGGCATTTTTTTCCTGAGAAAATTAACACTTACTGCCCCTACCATATCGTTCAAGGCAACAAAAAAAAAAGAAATGAATTTTATCAGAACAGCTGATAAAGCCAGATTTTCTTTGTTTTAGGATTTCTAAGCATATGTTACAATCTCAAGCTGTATGACCTCTCATTTAAACTGATTCATGTTTCATATTGACAGCTCTGGTTTTAAAGTGAACCATCACCTGCACAAAATCAGAATGACAACTGAGAACTGACATGACCCAACCCTGAGGTGAGATGCAGACCTTACTCACTAGAAGGGGTTAATGCATACCTAGTGCATTGTTTTACACCAGATGTCTTGCGCCAAAAAGTTTTCAACCATGAGAGAGTCATGCTTTCCCCTCCTTCCTTTTCTCACCCTGCACTCCCCCACCCCATCCTCCCAACCCAGCACACAGTTAGGAATATTCCGTGAAATCATTTCTAGCATTTCTAGCCTTCCTGCTGTACTGGGCTCCTTTGTTTGCTTTGGCTTAGGACTAGCACTTAGCAATGACAGACATGATCAGAACAGAAAGAAAGTGTAATTGTCAGCCCTGGCAAAACAGTAAAGCAAAAAATTTAAATTTCCCCTTCCCACAAGTGAGGTACAGTTTTTTTAATTATTTATTTAACCCACTGGTAGTATCCCAACTTCCCAAGTAACCAAAGCTGGTTCTGTGGCACATTCATTTATGTCACTGGTAATGCCCAAGCAACCAGTGCTGATGAGAGAAAGCTGCAACTGTGGCCCTGATTACTCAGGCCTGGCTTGTCAGAGTAGGATGAGAGTGAGTGCCCAATCCCAGTTCACTTATTCTGTTGGGAGGGCTGCACTGAACAACCAATGCTCTGAATGCAGGTCCTGGTTTGAGAGCATTTATAGCACTTCAGTCTGACCCAGCAATGTAGCCAATATATGTGCGATTCTCTGTGTGTTTTTGTGTGTGTGTGTTTATGTAAGTTTCTGTGTGTGTGTGTGTGTGTGTGTGTGTGTGTGTGTGTGTGTGTGTGTGTGTGTGTGTGTGTGTGTGTGTGTGTGCGTGTGTGCGTGTGTGCGTGTGTGTGTGTGTGTGTGTGTGTGTGTGTGTGTGTGTGTGTGTGTGTGTGTGTGTGTGTGTGGATGTGTGAGCATGTGTGCACATGCAGCCACACCACAGCATTGCACACTCTTCCTCTACAGTTTGCTGACTGAACACCAATGGGCAGTGAAAGTTAGAGTCTATGCATGGCTACATAGCTTCATAAGGCAAATGCTAACTGGAATGGGAGAGATGGGGGTGGTAGAAGTCATGCAGAATGGGAACTGGATGGAAAAGCTGGGAAACTCACCAGGCTAAGTGGTTAGTGCTGAGAAGGAGTAAAAACAATATCTAACAAAAGCATGTCATATAGACATGGATCAAGTGAAAGGGATCATGCAGTTAGGATGTAAATATAGTTTTAAGCTTTCATGCAGTTATTTCTTCACTATGACAGACTCCACACACACATACTGTTGGGATGCAAAGATAGTTATGTGAAATTGTCAGATGTTTACTTACAGTTTTACTTGCAGTGAATTTGAAGAGTAAGTCACAGAACAAAAACAATAACAGCACTAAAAAGGCACGCCACATGCTTGTTGCTTTTCTCTAGAATGTGTTACTTTCTTGCTAGGTATATACATAAAAATGTGTCCGGAAATGTTTAAAGAAGATGAAAACCAGTCCATTTTATTGTGTAGAAAGTTGCTGCATTGTCGTAAGCCAACAAAGAATGTTAGTCGTCATTCTGAATGCATCAGGCCTAAATGTGGTAACACAGCTATGGCAAAGGACATTTTGTCTCTGCAACCATTGTCTCTCACAAGCACAGATAAACACACACATTCACACTTAATATACAAGTGTGTGTGTGTGTGTGTGTGTGTGTGTGTGTGTGTGTGTGTGTGTGTGTGTGTGTGTATGTCCAAAAGTGGAATTATCTTAGGTAAAAAGTGCAAATCTCAGACAAGTTCTAAGAGATCATGCCTGGTACAATTCACAAACAAAAACTCTGTGCAGGACACAGACAAATATACATCACTAGCAGCACTTTGCTTAGACTTCAGGTGAAATAGCACAGCAATGACTTGACCCATGTTGTAGGTTTAAAAATAAGGAAGGTTTCAACTTGTAGAAATGTGTATTTTCAGAGATGTGCATGGTGTAAAAGATAAAAATTCAAAGTTCTGCAAGTACTTGTAAGCCATGTAAGATGTGCACTTTCTGATAGAGTAAGAAATTATTAAAACTGCCTCAAACTGGTGCATCTGTTACATTGTGTAGGACAATGTTATTTAGCATATAAACAGCTATGTGTCATGTGATAACCACAATTACAAAGTATGCAGACAAGTTTTATTTGAGGGGAGGAAATTTAAAGGCAGTATTAAGTAAGAGGGAGACTGTCTGGCAAATAAGAACAGATGGAACGAGGGAACCAGGCTTAAATGAGTATATATCTATAAAACCTTTTCTTGAATTACAGTAAGGGTAGATGTAATAAATGTTTCCTTGTTGTGTAATAATCACATACAATATTAAATAATTGTATGAAGTTCTATTTTTTATTTTTACATCCCTTACCATTATATGGTAACATTCATTTTCCAGATATAAGGTATGTTAATAAGTTTATGCATACAATTATTGATAACATAGTACCATCAGTAAAAATATGTGACTCACGGTGTATCTTATAAGTAATGACAGGGTAGTACAAACATGTGAAGCCACATTATAGTTTACAGTAAAGTTTTTATTGTAGGAATAATATGATGTTTATATTATATTGTATTAGTATAGTATTTATGTATATATACATAATCTGTAAATAGATTATATAGATTAAGTATGTCAGGTTTTTATATATACATTTTTTATTGTTTATTTAATTATTTGTTAAATATTAGCACTTGCACTTTAAATTTGTGAAGCATACTTGACGCCAAAAAGTTTTTAAATGAGCGTATTGATACAAAGTTATTTGTTCTGATGGTCTGCATGTTTAGCAGATGAAAGCGCTTAACGTGGATACATTACAGTTTTTGGAAGTGTTTTATTAAAACTTTTTATTCAGTCCAAGCCGGTGTCTTATCGCTGCCTTATTGAACCTAGCTGACGGTTTTTACCGTCTGTTTCATTTCCTTTTCGGGTACAGCCATGGCAAAGGAAATTTTGTCTCTGCAACCATTGTCTCTCACAAGCACAGATAAACACACACATTCACACTTAATATACAAGTGTGTGTGTGTGTGTGTGTGTGTGTGTGTGTGTGTGTGTGTGTGTGTGTGTGTGTGTGTGTGTGTGTGTGTCCAAAAGTGGAATTATCTTAGGTAAAAAGTGCAAATCTCAGACAAGTTCTAAGAGATCATGCCTGGTACAATTCACAAACAAAAACTCAGTGCAGGACACAGACAAATATACATCACTAGCAGCACTTTGCTTAGACTTCAGGTGAAATAGCACAGCAATGACTTGACCCATGTTGTAGGTTTAAAAATAAGGAAGGTTTCAACTTGTAGAAATGTGTATTTTCAGAGATGTGCATGGTGTAAAAGATAAAAATTCAAAGTTCTGCAAGTACTTGTAAGCCATGTAAGATGTGCACTTTCTGATAGAGTGAGAAATTATTAAAACTGCCTCAAACTGGTGCATCTGTTACATTGTGTAGGACAATGTTATTTAGCATATAAACAGCTATGTGTCATGTGATAACCACAATTACAAAGTATGCAGACAAGTTTTATTTGTTATTTTGTGCTTTTATTGAATAAGTAGAATGGAACCACTGGCAGAAATGAACTGTCATTGACATATCCTTAGCTGGCTGGCAGTTGTAGAGGCAGAAGGAGAGTACAAACTGCTATACAAAGTAGTTAATCTGAATTTATGAATTATTGTTACATGATTTCTAATGTCTTTTTAAATAAAAGCAGCAATGGCTGGGCAAATAATAATTTTAACATACATTAACTGGAAAATTAGACCTTTGACAATGTTATATCATGTTGTATGTTATTCAGTAGTGCTGATATTGTTACATGTAAGCAACATAAGAAGTCTTTTGGCAGACAACTGCCATCACTGTTTCCTAAGGAACACACTCATAAGAATCCTGCTATCATACTTTTAAACATACTGAGCCCAACCAATTAACTGAGATCAGACCAGACTGCTAGACAACAAACCCACAGACAAGCAGCCAAGTCTGTCTTCAGCATTGTGATCTTATACATCCTGTTAAAGACACACATGAATATTCCAGGTTTTCTACCGAACATTTTAATGTTACTGCTTTGTAAAAATGACAAATTTATTTCAAATGCTGGCATTTGAAAATGTCACCTGTGTACTCTTTCAACATTTGTGTATGTTTAGCACTAGATATGAGATCTTGTCTCCATAGCCCAGAGCCCACTGAGCAGCCCTAGAAGAGGACCATTACTCATAGGGCCTCTGGGCCTTTCTTCAGTGTGTAAAATCGGGGGGGTGGGGGGTTCACCACTGTAACTGACTACAGCTTGGAGCAACAAATTTGTTTTTCATCCTCTCTCCCTGCCTCCTTCCCTTTTGGTTCTGCTCCACCACACCAGCTGATGCTGTTGTACCAGAGAAGAAAAACAAGCATAGAAATGTTAAAAAGAAATAGGAAGCAGTTTTATAGAAAAAAATAATATTAGAAAAAAGTAAGTTCTTTAGGCCAGTGCAGAAAAATCATGTATCTTTCAAATGCAGTTTGCACAATATCCTCTTCCAGCTTGAAAACTGCACTGTAAATCCATCAGCCCCACATGATTTTGTCAATTCTGACAGCCAGCCTCAATGTTACGACAAATCTGGCCCCAGAGGATATTAAGCAAAGGCACATGAGCCTATAATTTTCTGCTTCCACGTGTGAGATGCCATAATGATCAAAAGAAAATTACTTTCTAACTACCAAATCTCTTTGTGCTGTTTTCTTCCTGGCTGCTGCACTAATTGAATCACCCCAGAGCCAGTGTATCAATTCTAACTTCTGCATTAGGATGTAATCAGGCATGTTGAAGGACCAGCTTGGAGAGGTGAGGGGTCCTTTGTGAGGTACCCATCTGCCTCTGACATTTAAGTCATTGGATAAAATGCGGACTGCTGCAGTGGATTTAAGAATGACCTAAAACAAAGTCTGGCTAGGAACTGCAAAAAACTCAAAAAGAAATGCTGCCATGTAGCTGGCAAGCTCTGAATCTCCTTGGAAGACAACTGAATGATATTTACAAAATTGCCACACGTTGTTGCACTCAGAGCTATATTCTGAGCTAACATGATGTGATTATAACTAAAGCATTCATTGAATCATACTAGATAGGACAAGCATTTATTTGCAGCCTTTAGCAAAAAAAATGTATACATGTTTGTCAGCACAGGCTTGTAAATAAATCAGTGTTGTATAGAAAAAATGAATTTATCTTGTAGCTTATTGTACTAAGAAAAGAAGCAGCAGTGTGAGCCATAGCTTGATGATGCTGATGCCGTACCGTGGAAGACAGTTGCACCCTACCTTCTATGCACCTTTATCCTGGCATGGAAGCCAAGAACCATGCCCACATGCTACTTTTCATCTCTGCCAGTCCTGACGAGGGGCACTCAGGTACAGTTAGGCTAGGGTGTCTCCCTTGTGTCTGTACTACTTATGCAATACTGGGTCAACTGTAAGCAGCACTTATTAGGCTCTATTTATGTAGGGTGAAGGATTACACAGGCCAGATATTCCTCATGTCAGATGGTTACCATCTGTGAAACAGAAAACCCATAATAGGTTTATATACATGCATTACTGCTAGCTGTCTACAAAGCTATTGCATTAATTACAGTATGGTGTCTGTATTCCAGCACATAAGTAATGCTTATAATGCAGTCTTTGATATTCTGTTGTACATGATTCTTATATTTTTACACAGAACCTGAATCAACTATTTTAACAGGCTAATTGTATATAATTGTCATTTGGTACAAAAGCTTTTATTTATTTATTTATTTATTTATTTACCGCTTTTTCAGCAGAGGTCCTTGGGAGAAAAGCTCCATGTTAAGAATTGTTTTACATGATTTTACAGAATAAACAACAATTATTTGCCTTGAGCAAGTACAGAAAATTACAGATATTAGTGGGACAATTAGTACAGTCACAGCAAATATTTCCACTTGGAGCAGAGATCTGAAAACAGACTAATATTATATACTTTAGTACAGTCATTTTGGTGTCCATGGATAACAGAGAGCTTTAAACATCATGTCTTTACACAGCAGTCTTTATAGAAATGTTATGTCGTTTTACACAGCAAGACTTCCAGTTTACTGTTCCCATGAAATAAAAATGTGCTGAATACATTACATTAATACAACATAATGAGATGGAAGACATTGGCAGTTTGTTTATCTAGTCTATGTAGATCTGCCTTATTCCAATGTGCCTGTCTAACCCATTCCATCTGCTCCACACCTTTTTAAAGGCTACTTTAGAGTCTATAGCCACCACCCTCTCAGTCACTTGGGATCTGCAACACTGTCTATGAAAAAATTCTCTACCAGTACCAGGTTAAAATGAGTGCCCTTCACCTGCCACTGATGGCCCATTCTCTCACTGGGCCTAACCTCTACCCTTTCATTTTTTCCTGTATCATTGTGTGTATCCATGCCATATCTTAATGAGTTCAAGTACAACAAGCCTGCAAGCTGTTTGGACTCCTTTCTCTTTGTTTCCTTGATTACCTCATGGACTTCTTCCAAATGCTTTCAACGTGTTTCACATCCTTATGATTATATGGTGTCCAGAACAAATGACAGTTTTTAGATCACTGGTTCATGATAGAATTGGAGTACACTCATCTTATCCTTGTCCAGAACTGAACATAGGATCATAGGAGGTTACTAGGCTATCGGCCTGGAGGTCATTTCAAGCCTAGCCGTTCCATCCCAATGTAATACTATAGATACTCTAGTCACTACCCAAGATTGTATTTAGTAATGACTGCCCATGTCCAGGAGGGTTGTGGGCACTATCCCCGGGAAGAATTTACAGTGGTCCATCCACTCATCCAGGTTCCTTTTGAACAGTGTCATAGAGGTGCTCTGCTTTACATGAATTGGCAGCCTGTTCCAAAGATGTGGCAGTCACTAGGAGATAAATCTGTCCCTCCAGCATGTCCTATTCAAGTTGCAGTATTACATCTAGTATTCTAGATTAATCTGAGGTGTTTGATAGAATGGGAGTATATACTCCTTATCCATGTCCAGAACTGTACATATTATTCTAGATTAATCTTAACAATGTATAATAGAATGGAAGTACACTATCTTCATTCTTTTCCAAAATTGTACATAGTATTCTAAGTCTCACCAGTGCATGACAGAATTGTAGTACACCATACCTACCGCTCTCTCCAAAGCTGTACACATTATTCTAAATACATCTCCACTAGTACATGAGTGAATACACCCTCACCTATGTCTGTTGAGACCCATTCTCAGTTCAAAACTGTATGACTATTGTAGATGAGTCTCACCACTGAATGACAGAATGAGAGTTCACCCTCCCTATCACTGTCCAGAAATGTACATAGGATTCCAGATGAGTCTCACCAGTGCATGTCAGAAATTAAGTACACCTTCCTTATCCCTGTCCAGAACAGTGCACAGTATTTAGATGAGTCTCACTGGTGCATGACTGAATGGGAGTACACCCTCCTTAGCTTTGTCCAGAACTGTACATAGTATTCTAGATGAATCTGAGATGCATGACAGAATGTATAGCCTCCTTATCCTTGTCCAGAACTGCACACAGTATTCTAGATTAATCCAAGGTGCATGACAGAATGGGAGTACACCCTTCTTATCCTTGCCCAGAACTGTACATAGTATTCTAGATTAATCCAAGGTGCATGACAGAATGTATACCCTCCTTATCCTTGTCCAGACCTGTACACAGTATTCTAGATTAATCCAAGGTGCATGACAGAATGGGAGTACACTTTGGATTTTGTGTCTCACAGAATACCCCCTCACACATTGTTAGCCCTTGTTGGTGCCCTCTCTGTTTGTGCTTGATGGCTTAGGGCAAATATGATGAAAACTTCTAAGACCCTTGCATTCATGGTTTCTTCTAGTTTAGTATCTTCCAGCTTAAATGCGACCTTCAGGCTGCTATGACCAAAATGCAGAGAATGACATCTACCTTAATTGATCTTTAATTGCTACATCTCTGTCAAAATGATGTGGACTTCCAAGTCCCTTATCAGACCTTTTCTCCTTTCTATTGCTCTGACCCTAATTTCTTGTGCCACCTGCAGATATTTTCAGTCAATTAGTCTCCATTCCAACATATCAGATCAAATATTTTGAATAATAAGGATCTCAGCATTAACCTCTATGGCATTCTGTGGTTCATTGTCTTTGTTCTATAGCTTAATAGGTTCATAGGTTTATACTAGGCTAATGACCACCAGGGTCTTTATAAGCCTAGCTGTGCAACCCAACTCAGTTTTGTCCCAGAGTACCTTAGATGCTTATATTGTGGGGTACATTAGTAAGGAGGTAGCTAAAGGTTATAGGAAGAGGCAGGCGGGGTGCATTGGAGGATTAATTTACTTACTGTCGAACTCTATCCATCAGAGACATGGGGGCCAGGCCAGGATGAATTTGTGATTTCCCATTCAGTGAGCAGGGTTTTGTTTGAATAGGGCCAGGGATGAACTTTGCTTCACATGGATAGGGAGTTTATAACATTCTGCAGGGATTCTTTGAGACACATATTAGTCTCTCCAGCGTGGTCTGTTTATGTCACAGGCAAAGTTCTGGTCCTTGGATCTAGTATTACTGGTAGTGCTTGTTTTGTAGATGAGCAAGGAATCTATCAGAGCTGGATCTGAGGATGCCTTATATGCCCAGGCATAGATTGCCTCTCAGTAACCTGTAGGAGACTGATTACTAGGACCTTAAGGTGATCTGTGTTGGACAAGGTAATCATATCCTGGGTTCTCCTGGTGAGGAATCTTTGAAAGATTTCCAGCTGCTACAAATGCCTAGTAAGGTACATGCTAAAGGGGACATGATGGGTCTGATAAAGGCTGATTAGAGTGGTGTCTAGATGTCATACCCTTGCTTATGAGCTGGGTGATGGTGACATAGAATGATTTTCTTACTATGTTGGCTAGACGTTAGTCGAAGGCCAGACTATTGTCTATATGTGTTCCCAAATCCCTAAATACCAGGTCAACTCTTCGGGGTGTTTTATTGATGGAGTAATTAGCTTGGCTGAATGATTTCCCAAAGGGCACTATAATGCATTGCTTCATACTCAGTTTTAATCCATGGCTTTGGCACCAGTCATTTGTTTGTGTTAGGTCTACTTGTAGGATACCAGTGTTATGGGGGAATCTATGATAGCTCCCTGTTTACAGTAATCTGCAAACATGGTGAGCCAGAGGCATTTGACATTAGCCTTGACTTCTGAGAAGTTGATGGCAAACAGGAACAGGGTCAACACAGAGCTCTGGAGTACTCTACTGGTGACCTGTCTTTTGATAGAGATGGTTCGCAATGATCCTGATGTCTTGGGTCCTAGCTGTGAGCTATCCAGGAATCCGTTGAGGTATGTGGGGATTTATGCCTAGTTCTGAGAGTGTGTCATCAATATCTGAGTGGGATATTTTATCAATTTCCTTGGCCAGGTCAAGGTAGGTGGCATGCACCATTTTCCCTTATCCCATAGCCTTGGTGACTCTCTCAAAGAAGTTTACCAGGTTGAGTAGGCAAGCCCTTCCCTTAACCAAGCCAAACTATGATGGGTCAAGTTTTTGTCAGTTGCCAATGCCCTTGTTGATCATTTCCATGATAATTCTTTCTATGGCTTTGCATATTAGACTTGTCAGACTGATGGGTGTGTAGTTCCTGGGGTAAACTGATGGTCCACCCTTATGAAGAGGGATTACCATTGAGGCCATTCATTCACTTGGCACATAACCTGTTTTGAGGTTGTAGTTGAGAAGTGCTTCAAGTGGTTCTGCTAGGTGATGTTTTAAGCTATATAGGAGGCAACCTGGATATTGTCAAGGGCCAATTGAAGCAGTAGTTTTGGCCTTAGTGAGTGCTGCCAGGACCTGCTTCCTGTTGATAACTGGGGAGGTATGCTAGAAGGGATTTCACAGGAGGTACTGGGAAAGTGGGGGGTGGTTACAGCTAAATTTGTCAGCTATTAGATTTGCTATGTTACCCTGGTCAGTGAAAGTTATGCCATTTACAACTAGTCATGCACACTGCTAGTTGCTACCTTTAATGTAAAGAAAGACAACAACAGTTTATTTTATGGCAATTCTTTTGCACAGCGAAAGAAAAATAAAATCTGCTGTTTGTTAAGCAGGCTGAATAACTTATCTAGCTGTTAAGCAAAATGACATACAAGGCTAACCTTTTTAAGGAACTATAACTAGTCAAGGAAAAGGGAAGACTAAGCAAACTTTTTAGGGAACTATAACAAGTTAAGGAAAAAGGCAGACTAAGATGTCAAAGCGATATTTGCTGGTTGCCAAAATCATAAATTTCAACTCTGATCTAATTTTGCCTTCTTGACCATCTCATGCCTTTCCTGCTGTTCTCATTCTTGCTTGTATTATTTCTTTATTTGTTAGCATTTGTTTACTGGGAAAATCTGACTGGGCCATGACAGGCCCCTTTTCAGTGGAGACCCAGGGAGAAAAGCTCAAACATGAACAAGTCTTACAAGATGTCCTACGATACAATAGAACACTAGGCAAAACAAAAAATGTTAACTATCACATACAAGGTACAAAAATTAGTATATAAAGAAAGAAGATTCTCAGCTAGAGCGTCTTCTGCATGGAGACATGCGTGAATGGGCGTTCCTTCATTGAAGGTTATGCGTCAGGGCTGGTAACTCGGCACGTAAAAGTCAACTACCAATCATTAGCGGACCGGAGTTCCGCTGTGGCGACCCCTAACCGGGAAAAGCTGACAACAAAGAAAGAAGAACAGATCATATTACAGAGATTTTCCAGATGTTTCTCCTTATTCCCCTTTGCTAAGGCATCACACCTTGTACATCATCTCACTCTTTGTCATCACGTAACTATCAGCGTGCTGCTTTCCTTCCTTTTTGTTTATCCTGACTACCGCTAACAGAATAGCACTGGATTACCTCTGCTGCCGTTGCAGTGTACTTTGTATTTTATATACACTTCTAATACCGTTAACAGAATAGCACTGGATTACCTCTGCTGCCGTTGCGGTGTACTTTGTATTTTATATACACTTCTAATACCGTTAACAGAACAGCACTGGATTACCTCTGCTGCCGTTGCGGTGTACTTTGTATTTTATATACACTTCTAATACCGTTAACAGAACAGCACTGGATTACCTCTGCTGCCGTTGCAGTGTACTTTGTATTTTATATACACTTCTAATACCGTTAACAAAACAGCATTGGATTACCTCTGCTGCCGTTGCAGTGTACTTTGTATTTTATAAACACTTCTAAACTGAATTTTTTCTACTTGATTCCATCATGCAGAATCCGTGTTGCCTAGTAACAGTCCTCTTCTGTGTTTATACAAAACACATCAGTGTTGGAATGCAATAAATAAGACATGAAATGTGCTGTTTTCTGTGTGTATTTGTATTTAATGGGGCTACACTTTCAATAACATAGTAGCAAACAAATAATTATAGCAACATTTGTGAGTGTCATGGGATAAAAATTAATATGAGAATGAAAGAAAGTAAGCATAACTCCTACAGCAGTTAACACAGGCTCATCGGAATAACTGTGGCAAAAACTCTTCCACACTCATTCTGCATACTACCAACTGGCACTGAATTTGAAATCCTCATAATTTTGAAAGTTCACATTTTTAAATATGTTTTTCATCATTCCCTGTAATCCAGCAAACCCACAAAAACAATTTAAATATTGACATTTTCAGAATTATGGGTATTTGACATTCTTTGAAATGTTGATGTAGAGCCATGTTAAGCAGCTGAACTATAAATGAAGTAAAACCCTGGAGCACTGGCACAAGCAGGATAAAATTGGGCCACCTAGAGTTCAAGTCCCAGGTAAGGTTGCACATTGTTTTTAATCTGTTGTGATTTTAATGTTTTTTTTAACATGTCCTTTGCTCCAATATCATTGCCAGATTAGCTAATCATTCAACCTTTTCTCCTTTCTATTGCTCTGACCCTAATTTCTTGTGCCACCTGCAGATATTTTCAGTCAATTAGTCTCCATTCCAACATATCAGATCAAATATTTTGAATAATAAGGATCTCAGCATTAACCTCTATGGCATTCTGTGGTTCATTGTCTTTGTTCTATAGCTTAATAGGTTCATAGGTTTATACTAGGCTAATGACCACCAGGGTCTTTATAAGCCTAGCTGTGCAACCCAACTCAGTTTTGTCCCAGAGTACCTTAGATGCTTATATTGTGGGGTACATTAGTAAGGAGGTAGCTAAAGGTTATAGGAAGAGGCAGGCGGGGTGCATTGGAGAATTAATTTACTTACTGTCGAACTCTATCCATCAGAGACATGGGGGCCAGGCCAGGATGAATTTGTGATTTCCCATTCAGTGAGCAGGGTTTTGTTTGAATAGGGCCAGGGATGAACTTTGCTTCACATGGATAGGGAGTTTATAACATTCTGCAGGGATCCTTTGAGACACATATTAGTCTCTCCAGCGTGGTCTGTTTATGTCACAGGCAAAGTTCTGGTCCTTGGATCTAGTATTACTGGTAGTGCTTGTTTTGTAGATGAGCAAGGAATCTATCAGAGCTGGATCTGAGGATGCCTTATATGCCCAGGCATAGATTGCCTCTCAGTAACCTGTAGGAGACTGATTACTAGGACCTTAAGGTGATCTGTGTTGGACAAGGTAATCATATCCTGGGTTCTCCTGGTGAGGAACCTTTGAAAGATTTCCAGCTGCTACAAATGCCTGGTAAGGTACATGCTAAAGGGGACATGATGGGTCTGATAAAGGCTGATTAGAGTGGTGTCTAGATGTCATACCCTTGCTTATGAGCTGGGTGATGGTGACATAGAATGATTTTCTTACTATGTTGGCTAGACGTTAGTCGAAGGCCAGACTATTGTCTATATGTGTTCCCAAATCCCTAAATACCAGGTCAACTCTTCGGGGTGTTTTATTGATGGAGTAATTAGCTTGGCTGAATGATTTCCCAAAGGGCACTATAATGCATTGCTTCATACTCAGTTTTAATCCATGGCTTTGGCACCAGTCATTTGTTTGTGTTAGGTCTACTTGTAGGATACCAGTGTTATGGGGGAATCTATGATAGCTCCCTGTTTACAGTAATCTGCAAACATGGTGAGCCAGAGGCATTTGACATTAGCCTTGACTTCTGAGAAGTTGATGGCAAACAGGAACAGGGTCAACACAGAGCTCTGGAGTACTCTACTGGTGACCTGTCTTTTGATAGAGATGGTTCGCAATGATCCTGATGTCTTGGGTCCTAGCTGTGAGCTATCCAGGAATCCGTTGAGGTATGTGGGGATTTATGCCTAGTTCTGAGAGTGTGTCATCAATATCTGAGTGGGATATTTTATCAATTTCCTTGGCCAGGTCAAGGTAGGTGGCATGCACCATTTTCCCTTATCCCATAGCCTTGGTGACTCTCTCAAAGAAGTTTACCAGGTTGAGTAGGCAAGCCCTTCCCTTAACCAAGCCAAACTATGATGGGTCAAGTTTTTGTCGGTTGCCAATGCCCTTGTTGATCATTTCCATGATAATTCTTTCTATGGCTTTGCATATTAGACTTGTCAGACTGATGGGTGTGTAGTTCCTGGGGTAAACTGATGGTCCACCCTTATGAAGAGGGATTACCATTGAGGCCGTTCATTCACTTGGCACATAACCTGTTTTGAGGTTGTAGTTGAGAAGTGCTTCAAGTGGTTCTGCTAGGTCATGTTTTAAGCTATATAGGAGGCAACCTGGATATTGTCAAGGGCCAATTGAAGCAGTAGTTTTGGCCTTAGTGAGTGCTGCCAGGACCTGCTTCCTGTTGATAACTGGGGAGGTATGCTAGAAGGGATTTCACAGGAGGTACTGGGAAAGTGGGGGGTGGTTACAGCTAAATTTGTCAGCTGTTAGATTTGCTATGTTACCCTGGTCAGTGAAAGTTATGCCATTTACAACTAGTCATGCACACTGCTAGTTGCTACCTTTAATGTAAAGAAAGACAACAACAGTTTATTTTATGGCAATTCTTTTGCACAGCGAAAGAAAAATAAAATCTGCTGTTTGTTAAGCAGGCTGAATAACTTATCTAGCTGTTAAGCAAAATGACATACAAGGCTAACCTTTTTAAGGAACTATAACTAGTCAAGGAAAAGGGAAGACTAAGCAAACTTTTTAGGGAACTATAACAAGTTAAGGAAAAAGGCAGACTAAGATGTCAAAGCGATATTTGCTGGTTGCCAAAATCATAAATTTCAACTCTGATCTAATTTTGCCTTCTTGACCATCTCATGCCTTTCCTGCTGTTCTCATTCTTGCTTGTATTATTTCTTTATTTGTTAGCATTTGTTTACTGGGAAAATCTGACTGGGCCATGACAGGCCCCTTTTCAGTGGAGACCCAGGGAGAAAAGCTCAAACATGAACAAGTCTTACAAGATGTCCTACGATACAATAGAACACTAGGCAAAACAAAAAATGTTAACTATCACATACAAGGTACAAAAATTAGTATATAAAGAAAGAATATTCTCAGCTAGAGCGTCTTCTGCATGGAGACATGCGTGAATGGGCATTCCTTCGTTGAAGGTTATGCGTCAGGGCTGGTAACTCGGCACGTAAAAGTCAACTACCAATCATTAGCGGACCGGAGTTCCGCTGTGGCGACCCCTAACCGGGAAAAGCTGACAACAAAGAAAGAAGAACAGATCATATTACAGAGATTTTCCAGATGTTTCTCCTTATTCCCCTTTGCTAAGGCATCACACCTTGTACATCATCTCACTCTTTGTCATCACGTAACTATCAGCGTGCTGCTTTCCTTCCTTTTTGTTTATCCTGACTACCGCTAACAGAATAGCACTGGATTACCTCTGCTGCCGTTGCAGTGTACTTTGTATTTTATATACACTTCTAATACCGTTAACAGAATAGCACTGGATTACCTCTGCTGCCGCTATGTGTACTTTGTATTTTATATACACTTCTAATACCGTTAACAGAACAGCACTGGATTACCTCTGCTGCCGTTGCGGTGTACTTTGTATTTTATATACACTTCTAATACCGTTAACAGAACAGCACTGGATTACCTCTGCTGCCGTTGCAGTGTACTTTGTATTTTATATACACTTCTAATACCGTTAACAGAACAGCACTGGATTACCTCTGCTGCCGTTGCAGTGTACTTTGTATTTTATAAACACTTCTAAACTGAATTTTTTCTACTTGATTCCATCATGCAGAATCCATGTTGCCTAGTAACAGTCCTCTTCTGTGTTTATACAAAATACATCAGTGTTGGAATGCAATAAATAAGACATGAAATGTGCTGTTTTCTGTGTGTATTTGTATTTAATGGGGCTACACTTTCAATAACATAGTAGCAAACAAATAATTATAGCAACATTTGTGAGTGTCATGGGATAAAAATTAATATGAGAATGAAAGAAAGTAAGCATAACTCCTACAGCAGTTAACACAGGCTCATCGGAATAACTGTGGCAAAAACTCTTCCACACTCATTCTGCATACTACCAACTGGCACTGAATTTGAAATCCTCATAATTTTGAAAGTTCACATTTTTAAATATGTTTTTCATCATTCCCTGTAATCCAGCAAACCCACAAAAACAATTTAAATATTGACATTTTCAGAATTATGGGTATTTGACATTCTTTGAAATGTTGATGTAGAGCCATGTTAAGCAGCTGAACTATAAATGAAGTAAAACCCTGGAGCACTGGCACAAGCAGGATAAAATTGGGCCACCTAGAGTTCAAGTCCCAGGTAAGGTTGCACATTGTTTTTAATCTGTTGTGATTTTAATGTTTTTTTTAACATGTCCTTTGCTCCAATATCATTGCCAGATTAGCTAATCATTCGGACATCATGGATTTGGTTAAAGCTTTATTGTGATTCACATGAGTGTTTTATTTTCACCATCTAGAATGGGTGAGACCATGTGCACCATAAAGCAATGCTATCACAATGTGAATACATGTCATCAGTACATTGCTGTATACCACGCTCACTCTGCACTGGGCATACAGTGGCTCTAAACTAGCTCTGGCTTCTTTCTCAGATTATTCCCCAGGTTGAAACTGAAATCAGATCAATGAGATCAGTCTTGTACCTAGGTTAACAAATTCAAACTAAAATGAATAAACTCCTATCATGAAGTGTCTCTTTCTAATATGAAGTTACTTGTCCAGCTTCCGTTGTAGTTTGTCCAGTCTCCAATGTTACTACAGAAGGATGTCATTTAGGCAAAGCTGCTGGGCAGAGCCAGGCCACTTGCATCACAGACAGACACTGTGCTCTTAGGCCATGGAGTCAATGGATCTATATGTATCTGCTAACTGTTTAGCTCAGTCTCAAACCATTGGTGGTAATTACTCAGCTATTGCAGTAAGTATTAAGCTTACAAACTTAGAAAGTTGATAGAATAACAAGTACTGCATTAGCATGAATTTTCTGAAGGGTCTGAAGTCTCAAACTCGAATGTCTGTCATTATTTTTCTGACTTCAACCCTCAATGAATTGCCAGTGATTTGCCAGAAAACCACACATTTATGAGAAACAGACCAAAAATATGAGGCAAAAATGTGGACATTCTGTGAAAATCAGTACATTTGAGATGTACACACACCCAACACATTGTTCCTCCAGCAGGTGGAGAGCTAGCCTATTCATTGTCTAGTCAAGTCAACAACCCTAAGACACATTCATTCCCTGCCTGAAGCAAGAGGCTTATAAGGTTATTCATTCTCCTTCAGAGGCAAAGTCGGGCATTGAAGCAAGCCATCATTTGTGCGGGGGCCCCTCCCTCCCAGTGTAACTCCATGCCTGAGGTAGCTGTGACTTGTGGGATTCCGACTACATAGGAGACCTCTGTGTGTGTGTGTGTGTGTGTGTGTGTGTGTGTGTGTGTGTGTGTGTGTGTGTGTGTGTGTGTGTGTGTGTGTGTGTGTGTGTGTGTGTATGTGTGTGTGTGTGTGTATTGCACACACATGATCAGCCTCCTCAGATGATATGCCGTGAGGTTATCTCCTCATATATGGTGCTGCATGCTAGATTTCAACATTCACAATGGGGTCAATATTGTAGTGTCAGACTGCCTACCTTTCCCCACCACCCTCCCTTGGCAAGATCCTCCAAACAATTAATCAAACTTGGGTTGTCTAGGTCGTAGTCAAGTCTTATCCCTCTACTTCACAGAGCTTGGACCTTTTTTTTATTTCCCTTTGATAATCAGGTATATTAATGAACATTTTCCTACATGTCCTAGGTCAAATACTGAGCAAACAGTCTAAAAACACAGAAGAAGTACAAATCAATAGGCACTGACATCGTAACACATAGACATGGTAATATTACATGCATAATGTTCAGAATAATACTGCTATGCATTAATTACAACAAAACTGCATGATGACAAACATGTCTTGGACAGAAAGTATGGCACTGCATTCATTTATCTTACAATGTTTACAATTCCTAATCCATGTTACTCAGAACAAATCAGTTACAATACCTTTCAAAACAAACAAAAGCTACAAAAAACAATCTGTTCCATGGCCCTATAAAGGTATAATATCAAGTCTTAGTATGTTTGGAATCATCTGTCCAAGAACAGTAAGCAATTTGCATTTTTTTTCTACAGTCGCTATCTTGGTTGTTATTATAATGCACATACAATTCAGTAAATGGATAAAGGCCAGCAGGTGCCCCATAATTTGTAGCAGAACTAGGGTTGCTCGGCACATTGAATAAAATGGTTAGAGGTCATGCATTTCCATGTGAAGTATTATAGGCCATAAAATATGTGCAAACTGATTGAGGTGGAATTTTTCCCTCCTAAATGCACATTGTTTGTAGCGCTCTGTAAAAGGCATCTGCAGTTAAGTGACATAAATATCTGGAACCTTTTAGTGCCTGTGTGGTTTATCATGATGTACCAGAAAGATTGTGAATTTTAAGACAAATGGTTTGCTGAAGCAGTTCTCTTGTATAGTCTTTCTTGTCCAGTACAGTGGCTACATAGTTTAACAAAGGTCAGAGTTTAGAGTCTGAACCTAAGACAAAGAATACCACAAAATAAAAACAGGATTTATCTGCTAACTTTGAGAAAAGTGCAAGTTCATATGTCACATTGCAATGCATGCAAAATATTCTTATAACTCAATATAATGTGGCTGGCTGGCTGGCTGGCTGGCTGGAAAGAGGATTTTAAGTCAATGCAAGATACAGAAGTAAAGTTACCATATCCTGTAACTCCACAATTATCATTTCACCCCTCTGCAGTTCCAGCTCTTCTATATGCAGTCTATTAGCTTAACTTTCTACCTTTCTAGGAAGTAGAAAAAGGACTTAAAGCTATGTATAATAAAATAGTTTGATTATGTCATCACTGTTGCCCTTTTTATGATGTGTTATTATACTGTTTATCCATAAAGCCCTTCACAGTGTTCTTGGCTCATCAGTAAGCAGAAGGCTAGCTGCCCTTGTGGGTCATTTTAAACCTAGCCAATTTCCCCTTAAAGGTGAGACTCAGGCTCTGTACCTTGAGTCTGTGAGGTAAATATCTTAACCATTATGCCAACCCTCAACCCCTATAATGCCAAACCCAACAATTTAAAGATTTTCCTGTAATCAGAATTGGGGATATAGTGTTTGTTTCTTTCTTCTATATAAGCCTTCCCCAGGTGACATTTTTTATAACAAATTCCTTTATTTGGAAATATACAAGGCATTTGTATCTGAGCAGTTAGGATAGCATTTTAGTGTATCAAAACTATGCAAATTTACATTTGTTAGAGCTTCATTTAAAAATTATTTCCATATGTATTTTAATTTATTTATTTGTTAACTAAGTGAATTTGTCACTCTACCCTTTTCAGCACAAACAGGCCATAAGGGCAAGCTAAATGCAATACACACATAAATATATATATATATATATATATATATATATATATATATATATACACACACACACACGCACACACACACACACACACACACACACACACACACACACACACACACACACACACACACACATGGACATGTAGATACTGAGTTAACCTCCATGTTTTAGAAGGTAGGAAGAAATAAGAGTACCTAGAGAAAACTCACGAACATGCAAACTCCTAACAGTTGGCAACCAGACAACAGGGATAAATGGTGGAGCTCTGGAGCAGATACCTTATCACTCCTTAAATATTGTTCTTATCTTCTTAAGACACAAAATACTTGCTCATGCAAAGTCAACCTATTTTCAGAAAAAGTAAAAAAATACAAATGTGTGTGTGCGTGGATGCGTGCGAGTGCATGTGTGCGCACTACGCGCATGCATGTGCATGCGTGCATGCGTATGCGTGTGTGTATACACATAAATCAGCATCTGATGATGCTTCCAACCTCACAGGGGAATACATACTTCTTTTTTTTTTTTTTTTTTTTTTTTTCCACACCAGAGTGTTGGCTTATTATGTTTTATGTGAAATATATTTTTTCCATGCAATTGCATGTGATATTTTTGATTGGAACATACACACACATAGACACACATGCATGTATACACACACGCACACACACACGCACGCACGCACATACATAATATATATAGGGCTGTAACTGGTAAAACTGAATGCTCAAAAAAGCGAACATTGGGCGTGGCCAAGATGAGCACAGAGTAGCAGCTTTTCTTATCAGCTCTGCCTTTACAGAACTTTATTGACAGGAAATATTGATATAAACTTCCCTAATAATATTTTTTTATTTTAATTAATTCTTTAAAATATATATTAGGGTAGTATATAAAAAATTCAAGTAGATTTTAAGTTTTCCTGTCAAAGCTACACTTGGAAGTACTACAGTAAAAGAACAGGATGAGCTTCACTAAATCTTCTCATCAAGAGACAACTATCAAAAAAGAGCTACAGTCATTACTAACTACTATTCAGGAACTAAGTGTCAAGATAGACAAAATGGAAATAAAAATTAACAATTTCAAAGAAAAGTGCTCTCACCAAATGGACATTCTATATGAAGATTTATTGCAACAGAGGAAGCAGATTTCAGGAATGGAAACTGCATTAAGTGATATGGATAACAGAATTCAGGAAAGAGAACATAATGTTGAGTACCTGTTAAAGCAAAATTCTCTTCTTCAGACAAAGGTTGATGACCTTGAGAACAGGTCCCGTAGGAATAATGTGAGAATTTTTGGCTT
Source organism: Protopterus annectens (assembly GCF_019279795.1). Lineage (NCBI taxonomy): Eukaryota > Metazoa > Chordata > Ceratodontiformes > Protopteridae > Protopterus > Protopterus annectens. The sequence continues at coordinate 853,688,443 of NC_056747.1, forward strand.
ACCGGATAACATAGAGGGAAATAATATGGAAAAAGTTTTATCTTCCTGGTTGCCTGAAGTACTTGAACTGCCGGAGGCTCTTTCATATGGTATTGAAAGAGCCCATAGATCAATGGTGACATCTAAAATCACCAAGAGTAATTATACTAAATCTGTTATTGTAAAGTTCCTATCAGCCCATGATAAGGAAATGGTACTAAAGACTGCGTGGGCAAAATCCCCAATCAAACTGAAGGACAAAATTATAGGCTTTGATAATGACTATTCTTCTTCAGTATTATCAAAAAGGAAAATTTTCTTGCCTTTAGTCAGAGAACTAAAAAATAATAAAATAAAAACCCATTTTCTTTTTCCTGCAAGACTGAAAATATTTTATCAAGATGGTTTTAAAATTTTTGACGACCTAGACAATGCAATAACTTATATAAAATCTAATAACATACTGGAAAAAGTAGATGAAATGGAGTGGGCCAGTCCTAGTCTTAAAAGAAATGCTGAGAACAACACTTGGAAAACATTTGACCCTAAAAAAAAAAATCAAAAGATGAATCATAACAAGTACATATTTGCACTTGATTCACTCAGTTGGGGAAATGAAACTGTACATCCAGGTGAGCTTTTGGTATTATATTTAATATAATGTAAATTGGTTAACTAAATAGTTGTCTATTTTGTTTTGTAGAATAGTCGTTTGTTGGGATTTCTTTTCATTTGTACTATTTGTTTAAGATTAATTATCTTAATGTTTATTGGTTTGATTCTCATGGATGCAGTGATTCTCCTGTCTCAGATATCTATGCTTCCGGATGTCTTGTAGTGGTGCTTATCATTAGGGGGTGTATTTGTTTATCTTGATATTGGTTCCTATAGTGGTTGGAAAACTTTTATTTAGTTATAATTGCTGTATTTGTATTTTAGTTGATTTATGGTTAATTGTTTGATAAAGAAATCTTGTATGATGGCCTGATGTATAGTTACAGAATTGCTGTGCTAGTGATGGTACTTCTGACCCGGGATGTGAGTGGCAGTGTGTCTGGAGTAATGGTAAGGCTTTGTTGTCATTTCTGAGTTGTTGGTGAGTTTATTTGGAGGCTCTTGTTTGGTGCTCTAGCACTGTAGAGACATGTGTGGTGTTGTTTGTGTTAATTGTATGTTTTGGTGCCTGTGTGCTTTGGTTGGAGATTAACCAGAGATTATGGTTGATAGTGTGGTGAAGCTTTGCTTGATAGCTGTCATTGCTTCGTGTTGTGTATGCGAGGTTTTTTTTTTTTTTTTTTTCCTTTCTTTCTCATCTCTCTCGGTATAGAGGGAGTCTAGAGACATTGCCTTATATGTAGTTAAGTAATGTTTTACTTACTATTTCCCGCCGGAACTTTAAAAGCTTTATCTTCATGATGAGCTCAAGACATGATGACATCGTGGCTGGAAAGCTTGGAGCTTTCTTAAAACGTCATCATGAAGGCATCTGAAGTAAATTGATCTTCTGATCCTCACTGGGAAGCTACTGAATTGAATTTGTTTCCTCATACAGCATACGGAAAGAAGATATAACTAGATTACTACTTTCAACTTATTGTAAGACATTATATGCAATAATCTCTTAAATAAATAGGGATTATACTACGCATGTAGCCTAAATACTTTTTCTCATCATCATAGGTATTCTTGAGCCTTATGTATTTATATACGAATAGTATTCTCAGAAAATATTTGCTTTATGTATGACAAGGGTGCCGATATCTTGATGAGAAATGCTAGCTGTGATTTGTGCATTTTTGGAAGATTTAATAATGCTACAAGCTGTTTATATACTTGTGTTACATGTACATTTTTTTATAACTATTGACTTGCTGAGAAAATATTCATGAAGCATTTTTCAAAATGTTAAATGTATAGATGTATATAATAGGTTATCTCAGTTATTTTATGAATGCATTTGTGTAATAGGCTGATAGGGATGTACCACATAGGCAGCAATAATATTGCAAGGACAGGTGCATTAAAAATAGTTAGATCTGTTTATCATTAGAAAATGTGAAATTTTCATCTTTTGTTTTGTTAATGAAATAGCTTTTCAAAATTTCAAAGATAGTATAAGCTATAATTGAATAATAAAAAGCTCATTATATTTAAATAAGGCTTTTATATAGTATACAGGCGCTATTTAAGCACCTTGCTTCTTTGAACTAATATGACCTTTTCACTAGTTTTCAGTATGGTGATGGACCCTTTGAGGTAACTCAAATTAATGCAATGAATGGAAGATCAGACTTTTAAGGTTTATTAGTCACTCTTCTATGAGAGACTGCACCGGGGTGTTTGGTTATAAGAAAACTAGCAGGATGTTGTTGGTTTTACTTCTTGATGAGTAATCACTATATTTGGTTTCTGGCAAAGAAATGCAGTGTTCATTTCTTTCAGAACAATCAGTATGTTAGTTGATTGTTAGTAAAATCACTTTTATTAGCATCTTATTTATTAGCTGCCAATGTTAGTGGTTATTGAAGGCCCTTAGGTGATTCATTTACAACTATGTTCCATTTAGCTGATCACCTATGGCAGTACTATATATCATACTTCAGCTTTTATTAGCCATATTTCGGTAAAAAAAGAATGCCATAGTCTCTTTTTAAGGTTCTTATCAAATGTGATTACTTTAAAATAGAAGAGTGAACTATTAAATCATAGCAGTTCTTAATAACCTACTAACTAATGTAAGAAAATTCTGTACTTTATTCCTAAGATGTAGCTGTCATCAATTTACTAATTGACACAATATTATATCTATATATTTGGTTCATACAAAAAATTGTTTATGTTATTGATGAAAAGCCTTATTTTTATAGTTATGACTATAGACATTTAGGCAGGTGCTAATTGGATGCTGCTTTTGATAGGAGGTCGATTCGAGTGACTGATGTCATTCGAGTTAGGAGTTTTAAACTCCAGAGGGGTTCGGGTTGGTTATTTTGTTTCATGTTTATGTTATAGATATTTTATAATAACTTTTCAGACGTTCATATCTTATGTAGTAGGAAACAACCTTAATTTTAAGAATATGATACTCTTACACTATCCCCAGGATTCACGAAGCCTCCGTGTAAGAGTTATAACTCTTACACGGAGGCTGCAGTTAAACGGAGTGATGTCAGCATGCTTTGCATATTCATGAGAGCATGCTGAATCACAAGTAAGTCTAACACGGTCCATGTAAGACAGTAGGGGGCGTGTCTGTAGGCCAAGCCCTGCAAGCGGACACGCCCCCAGAAGTGTAAAAGTGCCCAAAGTAAACACCCACAACAGAGTCCACGGAAATGTGAATAAACACAACACAACACATGCCCCCACAGACTATGAACATAAAATATATATAAATGAACATGTTATATATTTTTTTTAAATTGTAAAGATGTTTAACCGTGAGTGCGCTGCTTATGCTGGCATGCCCGTAGTGCAGCTACAGTTAGCAGTCAGTGGGAAAGCATATAAGAACTAAATATGCAAAATAAGCCAGGAAGCAATAGCGTAGCAGTAGAGATGTTGGCTGAAGAGCAGGCATTCATGGTTTGAGCCCCCACAACACCAATTTTTTTTTTTTTGCAAAATAAGCAGGAAACAAGTCCCTGACAAATATGTACACATAAAACCACAAGTTATGTAAAATGTAATGAAATAGCCCATTTATATTGAAGACATGTGAGGTAACAAAAGAAGAAAAAAATGCCAAATATGCCCATAGCTGAGCTACAGTTTAACAGAGTGAGTGCATGTGCCCGTAGATGAGCAGTGGTTTAACTGGTGCAAAATGAGTGCCCGTAGCTGAGCAGTGGTTTAACATGCTAAATCTATGTGCCCCTAACTGAGCTGAGCGTAATATGCGTGCCAATAGCCAAATGAGGCTTAAAAGCGTACCCGTTTGCGAGCTGCGCACCGCAAACAAGCTAACCGACGGGCAACGTTGAGCAAGCCGTATCAAAACTGCCTTTACACAGACACACCCCTCAGCATGTCTAGACAGTCATGAAAAATAAAAAGCAGTGGCCAGGTTCGAACCCAGGATACTATACACCATAGTCAAGGTACAGAACCACTAAGCCATAACAGCAGTACCTGCAAATGCAATAATAGCTAATATATAGGAATGAATACAAACTAGAGCATGACAATGCAGGTTTACTGAAGTTGATACAATTCCAAAATGGCCAATCACAGATATGTGCGGGAAAATGGACTATATAAGCCCCATAGACGGGAATACACAGCATAAACGATTGTAGAACTGACCTGCAGGCAGAATGACAGGAGTAGGAGAGGGTAGTCGCTTTCGAGCACAGAGGTGGGGTGTTGAGGAGTCCAGGTACATGGTCTGGCTCCTAGTCCATAATCATGAGGCCCAACTCATGCAGGGCCAGGTCCTCTGGGGAGCATACAGGGCTGAGGCATGGGACCGGTTGGCTCATGATCTCACCAGTGCCACAGGGAATCCAAGGACTGGTGAGCAGGTCCGTCACCACCATGCGGACCTGAAGAGACGCAAGCAGGACCAACTGAACCTTTGGATCCAGGAGGTCCGGCAAACACCCAACGCCCCACTACTGAGTAAGTAACATTTAATTATGTATGTAAGAAATTAAACTAGCTGATATTATGGAGATGTGTATTCCAATATTACTTCATTTATATTACAGCTGCAGGTGTCCGTTCTGCGAACCGCAGAGCCTATGGCGATAGGCTGGTGCGGTTGCCACCAGGCAGGTCAGTAATCCACTACCAGTAACTGTAAAGAAATATAAAAGTATGACAGTCAGCAAAAGAGTGCAGTGTAGTCAGTAAGGACTAAAATCTGCAAGTAACAGTGTGAAAGTGTATGCAAGTATTGCTTGATTACAAAAGTGTGTTCCAGCCTGTAAGTTTAACCTAAACATGAAACTGTCCGACATATATTCTGAAATAAAATGCCCTGCCTGTAAGAAAATAGTACACAACCTGCAGCAGGCTGAAAAGTATAGCTGCAGAAGATGATGAAATCACATGTGTGAAATATATCCCTGTGGAAATACTGAAACATGACAGAAGTGAGACTGCTGGAAAGGATTGTAATAACTACTGGTAAAACATGTCAATAAAGCCTAGAAGTACCATCCTGAATAGTAAAATGAAAGCAAGTGAGAGAGTGTGAGAAAGTGTCATGAATCCAGCAATACAGTAGTAATAACCCCTGAATAAAGTATACTGCAGTCAAGACAGAATGAAATGCATGTGAGATTCAAAATCAAACAGCAAAATCTGTTCAAAGTCTTGCTGCATCTGGAATGTGTATCCCAAAATCAGGATATGTTGCTCTCAGTCTGCAATATGCAGATAGGATGTTTGTCTGATATACCAAACATCCACACTTGTCTACAGCTATATAAAGCAAATGTAGCAGGATGATGTAGCTGAACAAAGCTAGATATGAATGTGTATGAAGAACCATAAAATGTATATTGATGTTGCAGTAACAGTTCTATCACCAAGTTGAAATAGTTATCATATAGGAAACTGTAGTTAGAACAGTAGTGTGTATATAACTGTAGCTATTAGAAATGTACAGCATATGTATTGTTATTCGAAGGTGTTAATATTACTTTCTTCACCCCACCCTATAACCACATATAACCCATTCCACATGAAAATGGTATGTGCAATCACAATTAACACCCCTGGACGTTTGTCCTGTTGGGTCATATATATTTGCATGTCTGTTGATGCATCTGCCCTGTTCATACAGCCACACCTGATGGCCTGTTGCCATCAATTAACCCTGCATGTTGTTGGACTGTGTATTTCTGTTCAAATTATGCATGTGTTATGCACGCTGTTCAATGGTGTGAATATCTGGGTGTTTGGTTAATGGGAATACTAATGCATGCTGTTACAACTAATTGTGAATGGTATTATATGTCACTAACCCAAACTGTCATGACATAATGCAAAACATAGTACGACAGGGAAGGCGGGTTCCAGCGGACCCACCTCTCCCACCTCAGCTGTCGAGTGCACCTGGCACTAGTGCCGAGTCCGGACCCTCCTCCGGTGGCCCTGTGCCACCTGCGGGTGGAAGCGCTGCAGGGGATGGGGCTCGCCTCTGCAAGTGTGGCCGGAGGAGAACCACCACTCACCCTCCGTAGCGTCCGGACTGTGGTGCGTAGGGAGATTCGGGACTCTGTTCTCAAGCCCCTACGCCAGCTCGAGGCATGGGTGGCACAACTAACGGGCATGCCTGTTGCCCCGCCTACACAGCCCCCAGCACAGCCCCGTCCTGGGCAGTGAAGGAACAGTGGCAACTGCCTATGGGTGGGGATATCAGTTCCACTCTTGCCATCTGTGGGCTCATGGGCTCTGGATATCCATACCTCCATCCCCGTCATTTGTGTAACCCCCCCACATGTGTCATACACCGCCCCTGTATGCGTCTTGTTTGTCTTGTCTGTTTACCTACCCAACCTACCTCCCCAGCTGTACCGACTTCCTTCACCTGACATACCACTCTCACCTGAAAAAAAAAAAGGGCACTCTGTACCCACAAAAAAATTATGCCCCATACATAGCTGCCCATTCCACACACATGTCTACTGGACATGGAACCTATCAATTACAATTGGCTGTACAACAAGTATTATTGTTGTCCTGACACCTCTCTCAGGGGTGGAAGGTTTCAAATGTCATACCAAATTACATACATATGCACAGCTGTTGCTGATGAAGAAATGGGCAGCTATGGGCCTTACCTACATCCCTCCTGCACATCCCAAGCTTGTTTCCCTACTGTCTTACCCTCTTTGTGACCCCTTTTTCACCACTTTCCTGTCTCCCCATTTTCTTTTCTTTCAATGAAAATAGCTGGTGTAAGCAAGAGTAAGCACGCACGTTTAAGCGGTTGTAATCGGGTGTGCGCTTGTGTGCACGGAGCTAACCGCCAGTGCGCATGCGAGAGCTCCGCGCAAACCAGAGCTAACCCGGTTACAACTGCTTAAAAGTGCCTTAGTCACTTTGATTGACAGGTCCTGCACTCAGTTCAAAAGCAAAATAAAATCCCACTGTGAGTCCCAAACCCAGGACCTTGGAAACAGTAGTCTGCATGACTTACCACTAAGCCATGACTCTTATACAAGAACATTGTGCTAAAATAAATATATCATGTAATAGTAGGAATGAATGTAAAGGGAATATAGATGTGTAGTACACAAAGCATGCCATTTAGAATTACTATCAAAACTAGTGGATTTCCATAATAGTAGTGTGTGAACAGAAACAGCCATGCTAGTTGGAAGCTAGTAGGTAATAATGTCACTATAGCACCTTGCAAGCAACACACATACTCACAGCAGGATAAGCACTGCCCATACCCCACAACCTCTTACAGGAACACATCTGGACCAAGTAATAAAATATGTGGAGCAAAGGCCCAAAACCAGGGACACATTACAAATAATGTTACAACAAACGCGACAGTTCAGAGAGTAACAGGGTCTGCACTTTGTGGGATGTTTGGAAGGGTATGCAGTCTGAAACTTGAATGTTTGTCACCATATTCTGACTTGAGCCCAGAGTGACTTGCCAGAAAAAGGTGTGCATGAGATATTGACCAAAATATGAGGCAGAAATGTGGACAACCTGCAAATATCTGTACACATGACGGGTCTGACACCACCATATTTGAATAGTTAAGAGCCTAGACCTAGCAACAGTGAATGACGTACAGGGATGCCCCACAGACCCCATGTGAAATGTACAAACAGTAGGCAGAAAGGTGTAACACATGCAATGGTAACTATGGAGTCCTGAAAGTATTCATCACTTGCATGGCAGAAAAAGTGTAGTAATACATATGCTCATGCTAACCCACAGTCACAACTGCAGCATACCAGACATTTTAATAGGTGTACCCCACTGATATGTACCATTCCATGAGGCACATAACAGAGGAACCTGAAAGTCTCTGGGGCCTGCTCAGCAGCATACTCAAATACCCTAATAGATGTCAAGGCCCACACCATGGCCAGACCACACTGCATGCTGTAACACCCTAGCAGATATAGCAAGCATTCCAAGGTGTGAATGTACATGGAAAATAGGAAAGCTACAGCAGCACACTACAGTCAAGACACCTAGCAGGCATACAAGTAGTGACTGTAAAGGGCAACTATTGAAGCCTTAGCAACAAAGTGCAAGCAAAAGTGAAAGGAAAGCACACACACACACACACATTAACAGTAGTAGTAGTTGTAGGTGTCAGTGTACATACACAGTTAGTACAGGAAACTGGAGAAATGAATGGAGGAACGTTAATCTACAACACACCTGGAAATATGAGAGAGATACCAACCTTTACACTCACAGAACATTGTCCACAGCATAACAACATGGTCCCTGGCCTTAAAATCTGAAAGGGCTACGCCTATCTCACATACCTTTTTATAGCACTGTTCTGAAATCACAGTGAGAACTGCAATCAGTACACAACTGGCTGCATGCAATTAGCAAATGCTGGCTAACAATTGGTGCAGAGGCCATCACATGGGCATATGCAGATACCTACAAAAGTATGCTGTACTCCCAGTCCACACATGCAATACTTTCACTGCACCCTGAGAAGGACGTGAGAGACAGACAGAGAGAGAGAGAGAGTGAGAGAGAGACAGAGACAGAGACAGAGAAAACTGCAATTATGCAGACACAAACAAATTGTTCAGCAACAGCTACCTGAAAGCTGACAACTGGGAAGTGGAGCAGCAGGACAGAGAACCAGATGGCAACACAAGCAGCTGTGACAAACACAGGTAATGTAAAGTAATACTATAAAGGTCTACATACTGTGAACCCTCCATATGTGTCATTGGTCTGTATCCATATGTATATGAAGATGTGTAAAGGGCAGGGGACATACAGCAACTATCAGTGAAGGCTGTACATACATTTATATGTGAGAGCATCTATGTGCACATATCAATGTTGGTTGATTGTAGGTTGTAGTGCCATGTACAAAGTAGGTTTCACAGTTATGTATGTTTAGCAGTATGTTAGTGTGTGTATACAGTATGGTAGACAAATATGTTGATATACCTGTCTAACATATGGATACGTATGTATGTCAACATATGTATGTGTATGTATATATATATATATATATATATATATATATATATATATATATATATATATATATATATATATATGATATGCATATATGTATACATACATAGAGAGAGAGATGTAGGAATACATAGACAGATGTAGATAGAATATTGTACAAACATATCTATGTAATGCACACATACAGATATAGATATATGTAGATACATATACATAGACAGACTGATCTGACTACCTACAGGTATGACTGTATATGACGACCTGCAACACAGCCTGTCCCACCCCCTCTGTCACTCACACCCCCTCTGTGTGTCCCCACCTCCACATCTATAGCAATATATGTACACCAATATATATATGTGTATATGTATACGGACATATATATATATATATATATATATATATATATATATATATATATATATATATATATATATATATAGATATATCATATATATATATATATATATAGAGAGAGAGAGAGAGAGAGATAAATTCTGAGTGAGGCACATGTGTACAGATGTATTGCAACAGGTGCCTGGTGACAAAGGCATGGAGTGAGCACCAGTGTCAAAACCGGAGTACCATACCACATTCCAGATCACCTACACTAGTAACCACCTGATATGTGATTGGCTGCCCACCACTGCATGTGTCAGGGGTGAACAGGGTCATAAATGTGTACAATAGTGGCCCCAATGATATTCACAGTGGCACACTATCCCTGGAATACCTGCACATGGTATGTGTCAGCGGACATGGTGTGTCAGCTATGGACATGTAGGTCGGTGTGCCCCTCCACACCACATAATGGATGCCATGGTATGGACCTCACATGACAGCTACAGATATGGAGAAGGACACAGTGACATGTACAACACTGTGACAATGCACTCAAACACATTACCAATGCACAGTGACTGACAACACCACAGAGTACACATATGCTACCCACATAGAGGTTACCACTCCCGGATTTACATATGTAAGTCACACCCATGACAGATGTCCAACAACCATAGTAACACCTCACACCATCCGCAACCTAAATGTCTGCTGTGTGTTGTCCGTGCCACTGCAATAGAGTGCACATGTGGAGGTAAGAGTTCCTACCCACAGATAAGACATACCCTGCAATAAACCACACAGTGTTAAGAAGCAAGACTCCCCATGAGTACATGTCACACATACCCCTGCTGAATGTTAGTCAGATAGGTAATATGCCATATGAGTCACTCTGTGTAACTGTGTGACAGCAGCAGGTACCATCACACCACATGTGTCACAATGGTCAGGGTAGCAGAACAGTACGCTGCTGTAGTCCCAGGGGCAATAGCATATTGTATAGTATTGTATTGTAATATAATGTATTGTGTTGTATTGTATTGGTATGTTGAGGTGCCTCCTTCATGGAGTGGAACCACTGCTGCTGTGCGCCAGTGTACAGGTACATATCCTGTAGTTAGGCTAGTGTTACATAGCACTTCTATATGTGTGTTTAGCTCCTGTCAGAGTTTATGTAGCATGCAACTGGGGATACCATCAGGTCCCATTCATGTTGTATATTCTGCTGTCCTGAGGGTGGCTCTCACCTGGACATCTGTGATGACAGGGAGGTTACAGTCATCTGGGATAACTATGCCTTATTTTGGGGGAGATGGCGGGGCGACACCTGCACTGAACCTGTCTGCCACAATGTTGTCGATATCTGTGGTGTCAGTGAAATATTTGTTGTTGTGTACTACCTATGGGCATAGAGGATGGATCCTGACCAGGTTGCTAACATAACTGAAGAAGGCCTTCTGGTTATCTGTAGTGTCCCTCTTGATTTCCCTCTCAAAGTTGCCCATGGATTTTGTATGATGGAAAATAGATCCTTACTAGTGCTGCTCAGACATGCCCTCCCTTTATGGAATTATGCTCTGTCTTGCAGTAGCTTCCATCTTCTGTAATACAATCTGTCTATGGCTGGGGTCCACCAGACAGGATGCTGTCCCTTTGTGGAGAGTGTCTTGGTCATATATGGGATTGCATGATCCATGCATTCTTGGAGATGTCTGTAGAAAGCAATTGTGTAGGGGTCAGCATTGTGGGTTGTATCTGCCACTGGCCCAGTGGGCTGAAATGATACCATGTCACTGTTACAAAGTGTAAAGTTTGTATCTGTAATGTTATGCACTATAGTCGTTTGTGCTGGTGGTGGAGGTGGGATATGTATATCTGGGGCAATCAGTGTGTGGTCAGCTCACTGTAGTTGATGATGTAGGCCATACAGTACCTAGATACAAACCCCCAGAGTGAGGAGGTGCTCTTGACCTGAATCAGTGTTCTGACTGCTGGGGTTTGGTAGTATGTCATATGGAGTGTGCCAGGTACTGTTGCACAGTTGCTGGCTGAGCACTGATACCTGGCCATCTACATGTGTATCCACCAATAGACAGACAGATGCTACATATGTGAGATATGTTGTATCATAACAGTCGAGTAGCATGTGTAGTATGTGTGCCAAATTCTGCTGACATATATTGCTGATACCAGGTTATTTTCTTTCTCAGGTACATGGCCAACCCACGGAATCCCACCTACTCCACAGCTGAGGATGAGGAGATACACCAGAGCCTGGTGCGGGATTATGCAATACTCTTTTCCCGCACCAGCCAGAATCAGCAGGAGAGGGCTGCACTGTGGCAAGACCTTGTCCATCGGGTAAATGACATAGGCAAGCATAATAGGACATATGAGCAGGTACAACATCACTGCAGTGATTTAATCAGACATGTCCATCAGCGTGCGTCGGATATCCACAGGCAACAGGTCGCCACAGGTGGTGGGGTGGCTACACATCCCCCACTCACCAGACTGGAGGGACTACTCATGAGTGTAGTGGCTCCAGTCTGCCAGCAACAACAACAGCAGCAGACATGCATTATGATGGAGGCTGGAGCCACGCAGCAGCAAGACAGTGAACGTGCAGGTAATATGCCATATGTATAGTTGACTGTTGTGTACACTGGTAGTTAATGCATGTGTGAGGTGTGTCCTTGGTTTGTAGCTGTCACCATAGTATTTAATGTACAAGTGTGATATCCTCAATATTAGCAGCTGACCTGTGAAAGGCGACTGTTGTACTACTGACCTGTATCATACTCAGTAACAATGGCACAGTTGTGCCCACTGACATTAGTTTCTTCACGTCTGCAGGACCCTCTGGTATAACAGCAATGCAGCCAATCCATGCTGGTGAGTGTGTATTAACAATTCCTGTAATAGTGTTGATAGTAATAGTACTATTTGGCTCACTTAGTAGTGCTCTTTGTATGCATGTAGGTGTGTCTGTGTCTGTGTGTTGATATCATGCATACTGAGTACTGTACAATTGTGTGAAACTGTGTGCATGTGTGCATGTGTGCACCTGTGCACCTGTGCATGTGTGCATGTGTGCATGTGTGCATGTGTGCACGTGTGCATGTGTGCACCTGTGTATGTGTGCATCTGTGCATGTGTGCACGTGTGCACGTGTGCATGTGTGCATGTGTGCACGTGTGCATGTGTGCACCTGTGCATGTGTGCATGCGTGCACGTGTGCACGTGTGCATGTGTGCATGTGTGCACCTGTGCATGTGTGCATGTGTGCATGTGTGCACCTGTGCATATGTGCATGTGTGCATGTGCGCACCTGTGCATGTGTGCATTTGTGCACCTGTGCATGTGTGCATCACTGGTAATGTGTAGACATTGTAAACTGTGTTTCCTGTTTCCCTCCCACATGTTCTGTTACTGCTCTGGTGTCATGTAGCAGGGAACCTGAGTCAGGTGCCGTGGGTACTGATAATGATGACATCTGTGTAATGGCACAGGAAAGTATGCCAGGGTCCACCATTGGTCAGCCGATTGACAGTACACAGCTGTCGACCCCATCAATGCGCACAGTTATCCTGCCAATACACCCTTTGTCACCAATGTCCCTAGGTGATGGACAGCATACAGTGGGCATTGACCAGGGTAATGTGGTATCTGTGGCACATGCCTCCCCACACAGCAGCCATGGGCATGGCCCAGAGATGGTACCACACAGACAGATGTCCAGGGGTTCTCGTGGGAGCATCCGTGGGCGTACTGCCCCTGTCAGACGTCCCCACAGAGGTCTTACAACCTCAGCTATGTTTCGGGCTGTCATGCAGGCACCGTCACGTATGGAACGGTACACCAGACAGGGTCTGAGGGAGCTGACAGCATGTCGCACAGCCATGACTGACAGTATGCGTGACATTGCGGCTGCCATCTGTGATTTTACCAATGTCATAGACAGACGTTGTGGGGACATATTAGACCGGTTCCACAACTACATGTCCATGAGCCAGGGCGATGGTGGGCGGTTGAGGCATCGACGTGGCCATATGCCAGCAACAGCAGCAGCTGGCAGTCGTCGCGGATGACAACAGGGCTGCGGCCGCCCCTGTAGTGCCAGCAGCAGCCCCAGCAATGCTGGGTCTGTGCTGTCATCAGACTGCCCCAGGAGACCACGTGTACGTGGCTCTGGCCAGGCCCGACAGGGATCTGTGTCCAGTCAACGAACACCTGCTTCTGATGACAGTACCCAGTCTGGGTTGGTACTGGATACGGTCCGTAGCACCCCTGCAAGGCACAGGTACCGTGTCCGTGGCCAGAGACACTGATCTGTATGACCTGGCAGGTACAGTCTGTGGCTGTCCACAAACAGCAGTATATGGCAGCCATGAGGTGGAACTGTGTGCATCCATACACACATGCGAATTGACAACACCTAGGGCTACCGCATACATGCACACACTGCATCAACATTGCCCCACCTTCTACTGCTGTCCCTCACCAACACACATACACATACATGTCAATTGGTGGTATCGGTGGCTGACTCAGGCATACCAAGTTCACACCCTGTGCATATGATGAAACTGTGCCACCTCCTGCAATCTGTAACAACTGTGCAGGTACAGGTTAACATGTTGCTGATGCACAGGGTGACCACATAGATGTGTAGTAATAGTATCATGTTGTTAACAGTACTGTGTGCTGAATTAATTGTGGGTATATCACAGCATGCCTGATGCAGTAAGTGTGTGATTGTCATGTCCTGTTGTCTACACCCATGGTAAGTACCATAGTGTATCATCTGCACATGTTGGCATACTGGTGGTAATGATGTCAACAGAAGGCTACATACATAGGTAGCACAGCGGATAGGGTAATGAATGTAGTAATACACAATGATGGACATGTAAATTGCAAGTGGCATGTTGCCCACACTGGACTCTGCAATGCAGATGTTTGAGGATGTTGATATGTGTGCAGTACTACACGACTAGTACAGGACACACAGGAGCACCCTAGCACTGCATGCTCACATCTCATACCATGCTAGACAGCCCCAACACACATAACTAACTGTCACAGGAGGGAGAGTCCCCATATATGTCAGGGATACTGTGGTGGCAGGCCAGGTAGCATACATCCTACTAAGTATGGAACCACTGAGTGAAGGCTCAGTGTCTGTTATTTGACATGTGTATTACTGCAGGTATGAGCACATGCGTTGCCATCCAGTTATTGTACATCCTGACAGTACATGGTCTGTACACTTGTGTGCACTGAGACTGGACCCTAGCCATCTGACCCGTGTATTTCCATGTACATGTGCATAGTGCCTGCATATTTGCAGTTTTACCTACTGGAACTGGTACAGCTTGTTTGTTGTACAATGGACTACATGCAGCCCTGTTTACTGTAGCTTTGTTTGCATGCATGTTTGCTTGCAATTACCCTGGAATACTGATCACACCTGCAATGCATAGTTATAGAGCCTCTGTGGACTCCTAGTGCCATCTGCATAGCTTACTATATGTATGTCCATGTCCCACTTGACAGGATGTCACTGTTTGTCCTGTTCACATGTACATTGCCTGTGACACAGTGCATATGACTTACCTGGCATGTGTCCACGTGAGCAGTCATATATGCTGCTGCTAACTAATCACAGGCACTACACCTTCACATATTCATCTTCTGTTGAACTACCTGCTTTGCTAGGGACGGCCTGCACCTGTCACCCCTGGGCTTTCAGATATTGGCAAAGGCTCTTGCTACCCCCATAGTGCCTATGTTAGGCAAGGCTCAAATGACAAACCCACCTTCATAGGTATCACAAGGGATAAGAAACTAAGAGTAATGCTACCCAACGCCAGAAGTCTAAACCTCCAGATGCATGCACCCAAAACACTCCTTGGCATGGAGAACATCGATATCTGTGCAGTAACAGATGCCTGGTTCAGGGCTACTGAGAGCACACCAGCACTACCAGGTTTAACCCGGTTGATTTCTTTGAAACAGTCACCAAGGCCATTGACGACGGGAAGGTGGTTCACACAGCCTACCTGGACCTTGCAAAGCCTTCACAACAATACCCCACTTGGGCATTCTAGAGAAGCTCACCAGCTTAAATATAAGCCCCTATGTCACTAGATGGATTGCACAGTGGCTCAAGGACAGAACCCACATGGTTAGCATTGCTGGAGCCATGCCAGACTCCAAACCAGTTACGAGTTGTGTCCCACAAGGCTCAGTCCTGGGACCTCTCTTGTTTGGTATATATTTATTGGAGGTACAGGCCAGCATGGACGGACTGTGGCTGACCAAATATGCAGATGACTGCGAACTGGCCACCATAATCGACTCTCCAGCCGACACAAGCATCTTCCAAAGGGGCATCATAGAAACAGACAACTTGTGCCAGAGCCATGGCCTTCAGCTGAACAGTGTTTAGAAAGGGGAATGTGCATCCTGTAGTCTGTTCACCTAGTTGCCAAAAGGGACATTGTCCTCACACACACTAACCCCCCTCAGCCAAAAGCACACACTTGCCAGATTCAAACCCCTATCTGACTATGTTATGACACTCAAGACAGACGCATTAGCAGAGTGTGTTATTTGCATTAATGGGAGGTTTCTCTTCTCTTGCTGTACTTATAGGGTGCTGACATCATCAGTGTTTAGAAAGGGAAATGTGCATCCTGTAGTCTGTTCACCTAGTTGCCAAAAGGGACATCGTCCTCACACACACTAACCCCCCTCAGCCAAAATTACACACTTGCCATTCACAGGATTCAAACCCCTATCTGACTATGTTATGACACTTGAGATGGACACATTAGCAGAGTGTGCTATTCGCATTAGTGGGAGGTTTTCCTTCTCTTGCTGTACTTATAGGGTGCTGACATCATCAGTGTTTAGAAAGGGAAATGTGCATCCTGTAGTCTGTTCTCCTAGTTGCCAAAAGGGACATTTCTCTCACACACACACACTAACCCCCCTTAGACAAACACACACACTTGCCATTTGCAGGATTCAAACCCCTACTTAACTATATTATGACACTTGAGACGGACACATTAGCAGAGTGCGCTATTCGCATTACTGGGAGGTTTCCCTTCTCTTGCTTTACTTATAGGGTGCTGACATCATCAGTGTTTAGAAAGGGAAATGTGCATCCTGTAGTCTGTTCTCCTAGTTGCCAAAAGGGACATTTCCCTCACACACACTAAACCCCCTCAGACAAACACTTGCCATTCGCAGGATTCAAACCCCTCTCTAACTATGTTATGACACTTGAGACGGACGCATTAGCAGAGCGCGCTATTTGCATTACTGGGAGGTTTCACTTCTCCTGCTGTACTTATAGAGTGCTGACATCATCGGTGTTTAGAAAGGGGAATGTGCATCCTGTAGTGTGTTTTCCTAGTTGCCAAAAGGGACATTTCTCTCCCACAGACTTACACACACACCAACCCCACTCACTGAGCATTTGCAGGATTCAAAACCCTACATAACTATGTTATGACACGTGTGACGGACGCATTAGCAGAGCACGCTATTCACATTACTGCAAAGTTTCTTTTCTCCTGCTGTACTTATAGGGTGCTGACATCATCGGTGTTTAGAAAGGGGAATGTGTATCCTGTGGGGAGGCAGACACCAAGCACACTCTGGCTAAGCTGTCATTCCCTAGGGCAAACAGCCTAGTGTTGACCTCTACACCCATATGTTTAATTGTCAAATGCACATTATTTGTTGCTGTTTGCACATCTTTATTGCCATAGCATTCCCTGTTTGTATGAACAATTTGTGCATCTGTGGAAGATGTTTGCATATGGGAGGGATCCACTATATCACGTATGTCTCTGTAGTCATTTAACTGTGTGCACTGGGCAGACTGCTGTAAAGTGGTTGGTTCCTGGAATAACACATAAAAATACCAGATATATGTGTCCAACTGCTAAACTGAGATTTGGCCTAAGTGTGTGAGCATGCCCAGTTCAGCCTTCCCATGGCATGTTGTCTGACATATGTCTCATTTATCAAAGTGTGTGAGCATGCCCAGTGTGAGCATTCCATATGTTGGACTCTGCAGCCCACCACATTTGTGGATGAGTGTGAACTTCAACAAATATCACCCGTTTATGGTTGTGTGTTGTGTATCATGTTGTGTAGTTACTGTACAACTGCTTTGTGTGTGAACACAACAGGATTATACTGTGCCTGCAGTGTTTGCATGGGATACTTTGCATACAGTTGTCAACATCCTTTCACACTGACCTAACACTGTAGTACTGTATAGTGTACTGGTAGTACTTTGACTGTGGTGGACAGTATCCTGGGCTTTAGTGCTATCACTGCTTTACATTTCGATAGTGAGCACAACAGCCTGGTTAGGGGCCAGTTGTGTACATCTGACCATGTTGCATTCTGTTCAGATATGAACTACTTAAACCAGGCTTGTCCAACATTGGTAGTGTATTCCACAACATAGGTGTACATTTGCAAACATTAGCGATGTGACCTAGTCCATGTCTAATGCTAGTTGGAGAGTGTGTTTGTCCTTCAACACACATTGTAAGTGGAGTTTGCCATGACATATGTCACGGTTAGTATACTGTGCCTCTGTCTACCTGTGACATGACAGTGATACACAGGATAAAGCTACCATCTCCCATCCACTCATCAAGATTCCTATTGAGGAAGATTGATAAGTGACTCTATGGGTAGCCTGTACTGGGGGTTCACTCATGGGTGGGGGTGGCTTCTGTGTTATGGATCACGCAGTACAGTTTGTCCTATGTAAGTCAGTGCTGGGCTTCAGGTCTCTCATGTGAATAGCTCACTGCCATTCAAATTGTACAAGGTGCAGCATGTTTATTGATACCAGCAACACAGGCAATACATGGCATCTGTGCAAGCTCTTTGATACTCCTGGTGAGGTACTGTTGGGGACTTTACGGTTGATGGAGGTGTCTGCTGAGGTACATCCCACAGGGGCTATTGTAGTCAATTGTACCGCTGATGAAGGATGACTGCAGAGCCACAATGACCACCCTTATCTAGATCTGACAACCTTCATGATTAGGTGGGTATATGGTATGTTTCTGTAAACACTACAGCACATGTTTGTCCAATGCAGGATATCTATCACCTTGTGTCCCCAGGTCTCTCATTACATGTTAACTACATAATGGGTTAACACCTATGTGGTATTTGGTGGGCACTTACTGTATATCCACGGGGGTTGACTATACACGTTTCTGCAATTAGCTTGCTGACATGGCTATGGCACCAGTTGTCTGTTTCTATGTGGCCCTTTTGTGGGATGCTTGTGTCAGCTGGTGGATCATATGTGGTGAGCAGTTTGTAGTCCTCTGCAAACATATTCGGACACAGTCCTTCCATGTTTGCCTATACCTATGGGACATATATACCAGACGAGGGAGATCCCAGGACAAAGCCTTGTGGGATGCCAGTTATATCTGGTTTGTAGTCTGACATGGCTGCAGCATGTTTGACCATGTCTGTTCTGTCCTTGGTCTGGTTTGCAACCCCTCTACTGACATGGGGGTTTATATTTAAGCTGGTGAGCTTATCTATAATGAACACGTAGGGTATTGTATAGAAGCCTTTGCAAGGTCCAGCTACGCTGTGTGGACCACATTGCCCTCATCAATGACCTTAATGACTGTTTCAATTGAGTCAAACATGTTTAGGGCAGGATCTGCACTTAAGAAAGCCACACTGGGTAGGGTCCGGTGTCAGTAGGTCCCCAATATCTTTATGTCTGTGGTACATGCTGATCCTTTCCATAGCTGTGCAGACCGAGCTTCTCAGGATTCTGGGGTAGTAGTTTTCAGTATCCATTCAGGCAACACCTTTGTTGAGAAGGACCACTGTTGTTGTACACTGCTCTTTGGGTACATATTCTGTGGTAAGGCTGACATTGAGCAGTAGTGTGGTTTGGCATTCCATTCATCTTGGAGTCCATGTTGCACTAAGCCCAGGACACCATCTCATACCATTGCTGCTGTGTGTTTTGCTTTGTAGATGTTGGCTGTTACCTCAGCATCTGCAATGTCAGGGGGCCAGCAGTCTGCTGGGATAGATATTCTGCATTTGGGGGGGGGGGGGTTGTACTGCACCTGTCAGGATGTATGTTGGCAATATGTGTGTGTGTTTGTGATATTTGTGTGATTCAGGGCATATCTGTGAATTCCCAACATGGTTCCTACCATCAGTTGTGAAAGCCTTGGGATTATCCTTAGTGTCCTGTACAATTTGTATCTTTATAGGCTCATAGGTTCATACTAGGCTATCCACCCTAGGGCATTTGTTAGCCTAGCCAGAGTGTGTGTGGCTTTTGCCACCCCTTGCTATATGAATATTATGGCCATTTATGATTTGCTTTGCTGTGCCTCTGTCTGGACATGACACAGTGAAGACCCCCAGTGTAACTCTACAATCATCCATCCACGTGGCAAGATTCCTGTTGAAGAGTGTCAGTGAGGGGCTCTGCCTAACATGGAGTGGGATTCTGGTCCAGGGTGTGGGGAGCCTCTGGATTATGTATCTGTCCCACCAGCACATCCTATTTCATTATTTGTTGAGGTTGACATCTCTCACTCTCACAGCTCCGATGGATTTGAGTTTTCTGGGGTGGAGCATGTCCATTACTCCTGTGTTGGGCATGGCCTTCTACAACAGGCATGCAATGCCTCTGTGTAGGCAGTATGTGACTGCATTCAGCTGGGGTGTCTACAGCCTGGCAGCATATGACATATATTTGAGACCCTTTATCCTCTTGGTGAGGTACCTTTGAGGTCTTTCTAACTGCTGCAGGTGTCAGGTAAGGTACATCCCATATGAGGCATTGTACTAGATTATGGGTGTGATTAGAGAACAGTATAGGGGCACAATGACCTCTGTTGACGTAGATGTGAATCCTTTCCTGATACGGTGTCAAATGTAGACAGTCTTCCTAGCCACATTGGCAATGTGGGTGTCACATAACAGGTTACTGTCCACTTGTGTCCCTAGGTCCCTGGTTACTACTTCCATACATAATGGTTTACCACCTATGTGGTAATTTGTGGTACCTTGTTTGGTATTTGGTGGGACATTCATACTGTCCAGTGTATTCAGGACGGCTGGGTGGGGTTCCTGTGTGTGAGAGTGTGGTCTGTAGCATGCTACAGACTGTACAGCAGTCTTGCCTACAGTTAGTTGCACATGGGTGGACTCCAATGCCTTGTGCATTGTCAGTTACCTGGATGTATGGGTGTCTGTGCTGACTATGGATACTCACCCTCCTTTTATGTTTTGTTCCAGGTTTTGGGGCCATGACACATGATACGTGGTATAACCTGGTAGTGCTGGTGTGCTGTCAGGAGGCTTGCAGCAGGTTTCTGTCACTGCACAGACATCAATGTTCTCCATACTGGGGATGGCCTTGGGAGCATGCATATTGGGGTTTACACATCTGGCATTGGTCAGCATTTCCCTTATGTTTCTTTCCACTTATGTTTTCTAGGGTGGTGGGTCAGTCTTTTCAGCCTTGCCTACAAAAGGCTCTATGGAGGTGGCAAAGGCCTTATCCAATATTCAGACGCCCAGGGGTAACAGGTGCAAGCCATCCCAAGAACAGCTGCGTGGCTTGTCAAGCATGACATCCCAAGCAGACAGACATTGGATCCCCTTGGAATGACACCAGTAAGTGTGCCACTTGCTATGACTGCTCATTCCATGTTTGTACTGTGGCATTATTCTTGGTAAGGGTAGGATGCTGCAAACAGTGAGTGTCATACCGGCCTGGACTACATAATCAGAGAGCTCATCTATGTCTGTTTTCATGTAGTCTAGGAAGGTACATCTCAGGTCATTCACACCAGCATGGACTATGACTGCATCATATTTCTACTTGCTTTGGAGTGACCTGCATACTTCTGTTATGTGGCATATTGTGGCAGCCTACAGGCAGCTTACTGTACCCTTTCCCTTGTTCAGTCTGGTGTGCGGGACAGCAGTGTGTCTGACTATGGAGTCACCTATTACAACTGTATCAGGCATGTTGTTTCTCCTTCTGGCCTGTGACTGTTTGGCACACCAGCTTTGTGTACTATGTGTTGCATGTGCTATGTTTGGAGGTTGTTTGATTGGGTGTCTGCTTTAGAGGCCTCTGTTGGTGTGCTGTGTTTGTAATTTGTGCCTCCGGGAATGTTTTTCTGTGTTTATGTGTTTGGTTTGCAGTTGTGATAGGTCTATGTGGGACTGTGTTTGTGGTGTGTGTGGTTACCTTCTCCTCCTGACTAGTTTTGGGAGTACTGAGTTGAGGGAGCTCAGCCTCCAGTTTGGATAGATGGTTGCATCTCTCACATATATTTGTATTTCTTGGGTGGAGTTGGGGGTTGTCTGTGTACTTGGGGCAGGTGTAACATTGCCTCAGGATTCACAGATTCAACTTGTTGTGGCTGGCCTTAGTGGATTGTATGTGTGGACAGATTTTATTGATCAGTGATTACTTCATTGTTTATGTTTGCTCTATCATGTAGTAGCTTCCTCATTCTCTTGCATGGTTTGGTTATGGCTGGTGTCCACCATGCCAGATTCCTGCGTGTATGGCATTGTGTCTTGTTTTAATTTAGGATTGCATAATCCAAGCATTCCTGGCAGTGTTCATGGAATGGCTGTATTACAGGTTCTGAGGTGTGGCCCATATTTTGCACCTGCACAGGACCTTTAATGGATTCCACATCAGTTTGGAGGAGTGCAAATATTGCTTAACACATGTTTTCCACTGTGGTTTTCTGGCCAGGGACTGTGGTCAGGATATGTATATCCAGTGTGATTACTCTATGGTCTGGTTTTACCAGTGAGCAATACACTTCTCATCTTGCCATCCAGTACCCATGTTGCTGATTATCACATCCAGTATGCTTACCCCTCTTGTGGGAGCGGTACGTTGTTCCTGGGCCTTTTGGTTTATGGATTCTATGAACTTTTATCCTACACTGTTGGAGCTAGTATAATGCTCCGAGTCTATGTCTGGGTATTTTCAGTCACCCAATATAATGTGGTTTGGAGGACTTGATATATTCATGTATTCCAGCATAGGCCAGGTGCAGTTCCTGGTGTTGGGACAGTAGTCTGTAGCAGGCTA
The DNA here is from genome assembly GCF_019279795.1 of Protopterus annectens. NCBI lineage: Eukaryota > Metazoa > Chordata > Ceratodontiformes > Protopteridae > Protopterus > Protopterus annectens. The sequence continues at coordinate 853,711,088 of NC_056747.1, forward strand.
TAAACTGGGGGGCAGTTTTAGCCACTGTTACTTGACCATGGCTAGTCCATGCTGCTTTTTGTTGTGGTACCAACATGGGGGTGTGGTTATCCTTGACAATTCTTGCTAGTCACCCTCCTTTTGTAGCTTGTTCCATGTTTTGAGGCTGTACAGCACAGTATGAGGTGTAACCTGGTAGTGTTAGGGTGCTGTTGTGAGCCTTGGCTCAGTTTTCTGTTACAGCACAGATATCAACATTCTCCATACTGGGTGAGTTTAGACTGCATGCATCTTGCTGTTTTGACTTATCCCTTATCTTATTCTTATCCCTTCTGATACCTATGGAGATAGGTTTGTGTTTTGAGCCTTACCTATTCAGGGCACACTGTGGGTAACAACAGCCTTTGCCAGTATCCATACGGCCTGCACTGATAGGTGCACACCAGTCCTAGCAGGTGGTGCATCATGTCATGCTCAGCATGTCATCCCAGACTGGCACACATTGGATCCCCTTTGACTAACTGCGATACTTCAGTCAATTATTGCACTTGATCATCTCATTGTCATGTTGTGGCATGATGCTTGGTGAGGGTAGGATGTTAGTCAGGGTCCTCAGGTGTGCATATAGTACATGGTGTTACATTACTTAACACATAGCATTCATGCCTCAGGTGGTGCTGCAGGGCTGCCTCTGTTGGATGCGCATTACACTTCCCTGTACATGTTTGAGAGCAGGTTGTGTCATGTTAGGCATCCCTGTTACTATATGAGTGAGTCAGAGAGGGGTATCATTCCCAGGGTTCCTACTGAGCCAGGGTATGTGCTATGCGTTGCCTCTTTGCCAAGGCCAGGGCATACTGGGCACGCCTCCTTCTGCCTACTGGGGCAGGCTCAGGTTGTTCCTCCTCCGAGTCACGCTCTGCCTGTGATGGCCTTGGCAATGGTGGGGGGCTGTTTGGCCCGGCCCTATGCTGGTCCTGCTGCAGCTGTTTTCGCAAGATCATATTATGTAGCATAGCACATACCATGACAATTTGGGTGCATGTAGTTGGTGTGTACTGCAAGGCTCCACCAGATGTGTCCAGACACCAGAACCGTGACTTGAGCAGCCCAAACACACGCTCTATTACATTACGTGTTTGTGCGTGTGCCTCATTATGGCGTTCCTGTTCAGGTGTGTGTGCGTTTCTGATGGGTGTCATCAGCCACGGCTCCAGTGCATAACCTGCATCCCCCACTAGGTGTCCATGCGGGATGTCCCCATTGGCAAATGTCTGGTACAGCTGCGTCAAATGTCAGATGTGGGAATCATGGTAGCTCCCAGGACAGCCAGCACACACATTCATTATTATGCCCTGGGCATCACACATGACCTGGCAGTTGATGGAGGGGAAGCCCTTGCGGTTGATGTATGCCCTACCCCGCTCACTAGCTGGTGCTTTGATGCATATGTGCGTGCAGTCTATTGCACCCACTACCTCAGGGTATTCCGCTATTTGCTGGAAGAGACGCATATTGCTGGCCAATACCTCATGGGCATTGGGGAAATATACATGATCACCGACATGTGCTGACATGGCATCCAGGAACTGGTGCAGTACCCTGGAGGCTGATGCCTGTGATATCCCCATCATATCACCAGTTGGTCTCTGGAAGGTACCTGTTGCTAGTATTCTTAGGCCAACACATACCTTGGTTTCCACTGGGATGGGTTCCCCTCTGTTGGTTCTGTGTGTGAGGCGTGGCCTGCACAGCTCGACTATTTGCTGCAGGAGGTCTCTGTCCACTCTATAGCACTCTACTATCTCCAGCTCATGTAACCCGTGGTAGGTGACCCTGGGCCTGTACACTCTTCTCCGACTCCTCACTGTGGGTTGTCTGGCAGCATCTGCATTGTCACCACCCTCAGCAAGTCGCCTATGTCTCATTATGACAGCTATGGCAGCCCCTAACATTTCTGCTCTGAGTTCAGCTTTTTCAGTTTTCACTTCTGATAACTTAACTCCTGTCTTGCAGTGTCTCTTGAGAGAAACATCCTGCACTGCTGTTTGCAAAGTTTTAAGTGCTGGGCTGGGCTACTATTCTGCCTGTGTAATTGCCTGCATCTAATTGTTTTCACCTGCTAGCTCCAGCAGTATTCCCTTCTAGCTTCCTACTAAATCTGTTGCTTCCTTTTTCCTTTCTGTTTCCTCAGGGTGGAGCCGTGTGTAAACCAGCAGAAACACGCTCACAGTGGCTTACACGCGCACACATGCTTACACGGTTCAGAATCTGCTTATTCGGATTAAAACGCGTGCACGCCCACGCAAACAGTGTTAAACATCTCCCAACATGCTCCCACATGCTCAGTCTGCCTTACACGTGCACACACTGCCTTACTCGCGCTTCATGGCACGCACACGTGCGCATACACATTCAGCAAGAAACTTTGGTGTAGGCAACAGTGTACACCTTCCATTTCTTGACTTTCTCATGCTTAGTTAGTGGCACACCTCTTTCCATGATATCTGTCTGACATCTGTCATGTAACTCTGACCTCCAATGAACTGCATTTCTTTCTACCATTCCCCCCTGTGATATCACCTATCTCCTACTCTGTTCCTCCCCCTTCTGTAACTCTTACACTACTCAGACTGTGCTCATTTGCTATGTGACAGTGGAATTCAGTATCCTTACACTCATTTGCATCAGATTGCCTACTAATGCTTAGTTACATGTCTTAGACTCAGCTTCCCCCCTTAGCAACCACTACACGGTGGCCATGTTGGTTTTGGTCTGCTGGTCCCTGCATTGACATTCCCTGTATTGCATAAAACCTACATTTGTAGGTTTAAAACCTTTGTTTTTATGTTCTATACAGCGCAGCCCATTTGCGCGGGGCTGCGCTGGGTTTAAACATCGGCAATCGCCGAAAAAAACAATTATATTTTTAATATATTTGCATCAGGTTACTTTGCCAATGGCCACATATTTGGCCATTGGCATGCTGCCTGACACATATGCACCCTTTATTTGGAGCTGACATGGCTCCATTGCAGTTTTTGCAGAAACGTACTCAGTTGTCAACTGAGTACATTTCGCAGCTAAAATGGCTCTTACACGGGCTGTTCTGGGCTTCCTGGATCACTAATCATCCTCATTTGCATGCTATTCGGCTGCAAGTGAGGTGATTAGCTTATCCACGCCCACTCCGCGTAAGAGCCATTTTAGCTTGTCTCTTACACGGACTTTGGGCTGTTCCTGGATCGCGAAGGCTGCATGGAGTCTTACACTACTCTTAGACTCCGTGCAAGCCTTCGTGAATCCGGCCGCTCATTTGTTCTAATGATCATAATAGTATTCCTATTAGATATATTCTTGTGTATTTCTTAGATCAGTATGTTTATATTTACATCATTTAATTTTCAGTGACTACACTAAAAGGTATATCAGTTAACATTAATGGTTTAAATAATCCTAATAAAAGGAGGAATTTAACTAGATATCTTAAGTTACATAAATCCCAGTTAGTATTTTTACAAGAAACTCACTTAATAACAGAGGATATATTCAGACCTGAATCTAAAACATATAAGATTTTAGTAAGTTCTGAACATACTAAGAAAAAGAGAGGAGTAGCTATCCTATGGAACAGCATAATGCCTTTTCCTAAAATAATAGATACATATAAGGATAATAAAGTACTGTTTTGTGCAGTCACCATAGAAATAAACAGTAAAATTTTCACATTGATTAACATATATTGGATCCCAGGGATAGGGATAAACACAGTGAAACAACATCTAGATCAAATTGTACTATTCTCTAAAGGGAATATTATTTTGGCAGGAGATTTCAATTGTATTCTAGATTACAAAGACTCTAGTACTAATGGGAAAAGAAGAATACATCATCTAAATTATTAAAAGACTTTTCAGATACTTATTTTTGAAAGATATAAATTATTTTGCAGATACTACTTCTTTGTTTTACACCTTTTTTTCTCATAGACATAGCTCATACTCGAGGATAGAGTTTTTATTTCTAATAATTTAACAGATTCCTTAAACAAATCAGCAGTGATTTCATGTCCTTTATCAGATCATAATTCTATAATTTTTGAAGTGGTAGTCAATCCAAATTTTAATATTCATATAAAAAGGATCCCAGCTTCTATCACAAAATTAAAAGATTTTAATGATTTCATTTCTACAGAAGTACAGAATTTTTTAGAACTTAACAATACTAATGATATATCAGAAATTTACATATGGGCTGCCCTAAAAGCTTATCTATATGGTAGGATATTGAATTGGTACAACAAAAAAAAGAAATCTTGGGATAAAGAGCTGCAAGATATACAATGTAAATTAGACACTTTAAAACTTAGTAATATGGGTGATAAAGATATATCAGATAAGAGAAAATAAATAAATATGTTAAATAATAAATATCTAAAAATATTAAAACATAAACTAAAAATTTTTGCTAATAAAATGAAAAGATTAAATAGATTTAATCACATTAATGAAATATCCTCCCCTAAAAAAGGAAAAATGGTATTGGAAATTCATAATATATTAACTGAATTTAGAGAGTTTTTTATAAACATCAACCAAACAACTACTGAAATTAACTCTAAAGAGGAAATAAAAATATTTATTAATAAATACACTAAAATAAGACTTTCAGAGGAACAAGGGATTTCTATTGATAAACAAATATCTTTCAAAGAACTTCAAACTCACATTACCAAATTAAAGCAAAATAAAGCACCAGGTAATTATAGCATCATTCCTGAAATTTACAAATTACTACCTATAAATGCTCTAAAATTGCTTTATAAAGTATTTTATCTTGTTCAGGACAAAAACATAATTCCACCTTCTTGGAAATACACTTTTATTTCTCCTATTTTAAAATCTAACAAAGATCCCTCTAAGTGTACCTCCTATAGACACATCTCCCTATTAAACACTGATTACAAATTATTTATGTCAATTGATGCAGAAAGGCATAAAACACTTTTACCCAAATTAGTTGATAGTGATCAAATGGGGTTTATAATGAAGAGAACTTCATATGATAACATTAAAAGAATATTAACTTTAATAGATTTGGTGAAAAATCTTAAAACAAATTTAACCCTAGTTAGTTTAGATATAAATTGTGCTTTTGACTCAGTTACATGGGAATATCTGTTCACTCTATTAAAGGAATTAAATTTCTCCAATAATTTTATCAATCTTATCACTCTGTTATATGAAGGTAGCCAAGCTTATGTTAAAATTGGTACTAGTACATCTCAAAATATACCAATAGTAAAAGGTACTAAGCAAGGGTGTCCTTTATCCCCTCTTTTATTTTCATTAGTTATGGAACCATGGACAAATTTAATAAGACATGCTACAGATATTGAAGGATACAAATTAAACCCCACTATATCATCTACAATACAAATGTTTGCAAATGACATATTGATTACTCTTGGGAGTAGAAGGGAATCTATACAAAAACTTTTTAAAAACATGGAATATTTTCAAAAACATTCCGGCCTTACTTTTAATAATAATAAAACACAAATTATTTTAACAGGTTCAAAAAAATTCAATATACCTGATGAATATAATGAATATATAGCTTAGGCTCAACAAATAGTATATTTAGGTATAATTATTACTAACAATATTAAAGATACCATTCAAATAAATTATAATAAAAGTCTATTACAGATAGAAAATTTATTAAATAAATGGAACAAATTACCCTTTTCTATGGATGATAAATGTTTAATAATAAAGATGGTCCTTCTCCCCAAAATCTTATATATAATTCAATCTTTATCTATACCTCCTTCTTACCAAATAATTAAAAAATTTAATTCAGTGATTCAGAAATTTTTGTGGTTACCAAATAAGCCAAGGATTGCATTAACATACCATATGTATAATTTTAGTAATGGGAGTATAGCCTTACCAAATTTAGAAATGTATTCAATTTCATCAGTATTCAATACAATCTCTCATCTCATTGATGTGGAATACACTGCTAAGTGGAAAGAGTTTATAGAGGTATTGTCATAAAATACCAAAAATATAAACAATTCCTATAAGCTAAATATAATTAATAATCCATTTATTTGGAGGTTAAAATATTATATTTCTGAATTTTCTTCTCTGAGTTTTAACTCTAAGTATATAGTTTTTCTTTTAAAATCATTTAAAAATGTTATATTTAAATATAATATATATAAGGATTGGCTTTTTTTACTCTTCCCTATAGCCTACACACACAGATCTATTTTCTCTTCAGATTATACAAAAATGCCTATATTTCAGCAAAAGCATTTAACATTTTGGCACCAAATGATGATAAATAATGAGATAAAATCCAATAGTTTACTCTTGAAAGAGTATAAACTTGATTCTTGTTTATGGTTAGAGCTTCAAGAAGCTAGACAATATGTATTAAATAAATTGGATTCTATGTCTCCTATAATTAGGAAAAAAATTCCCAAGCTAATGCAATATTTGATTTTATCAGTTTTGTATAAATATCCTGCTAATAACAAGTTATCAAACATTTATAGGGCAATTAAATGTGATTTAGATACACATTCAGAAAATTATTGGAAATATTTTTCTTTAATTAATAATAATCCCCCTTCTGAGAAAGGCAAATTGAATATTTTACAATCAGCAAGTATGACTACTTCTTCTTTAAAATGGAAATTATTCACATGGAGATTTTTAAATAGATCATTTATCACTCCTCATAAATAAGTATATTTTCTAAAAAGAATATAACATGTTGGAGATTTAATATTGAATTGAATGCTGACTGGTCTCATATGTTTTATAATTGCATATATTTAAGAAAATGTTGGGATGATATCAATAATTTGTTGCAAACAATTTTTATTGATCATTTCTTTATATCTAAATCACTTGTTTTATTTAATACTCCTGTTCCTGATTGTGTAAAAGAGAATAAGTACCCTTTGGTTTGGGCTATACTATCTATAGCTAGAAAAACAATCACTAAGAATTGGAAATCTAGTACAGCACATTTTTGGAATTTAAAAATATACTCCTTGAAACGTGTAATTTGGAAAAGTTAACTATTAAATCTAGATCATCTAGGAATACTACATTATATAATTCATGGAATATCATCTATGAACTTCTACAAAAATAGTTTATTAATGTATGTAAACAGATGATTTTTATTAATCCTACAGCTACATTAAGAAATTTTTTTTGCAAGATGAACGTCTTTGTACATAGTTTAGTTACATTGGTTTATATATTAGAAGGTTTGTTTTTTTTATTTTCTTGTTTTTTAACTTTAAAGAAAAAATGTTATAATTTCATGGAAATATTTGTTCATTTTAATAATTATTTAATAAAATTCTTTGAAAAAAAAGAGAACATCTTTGTTTTCTTTATTTTTCAGCCTGCTGGCTGATCTTTGTATAAGAATGAAAAATTTCTGGGAATTTTCCCATTCCCCACTATCAATAGTCAGTCAGAAGGTGGTTATGCCTGATAATTCAGGAAAAACTCTAGGACCAGTTGGTTGACAAGGTGGTAATATTAGGACAAAGCTATGTGAAGATTTAACTAGCTCAGGGGTGATTTTTTATGTTCCACTAAGCTAAGAAAAGAACTGGTGAAACTACCCTGGAATACATTTGGTCAAGAAGGCTGGCCAGGTTTAGTGAGATGGATAGTGGAAGTAAGTAAGGATGGAAGGGAAAGGTGGGAAAGGTTTAATTTTGCAGTTGTATAATCTTCTTCTGGAACTGCAGTCAAAGGAAATATCAACATTAAGGAAGGACTGGGCCCAGACCTTAGGCAAGGAGACTACTTTTAATCCATAAGTAAAGAATTGCATTTTGAATAGCAAGTTCACTAGGCTGAGGAAATACAGGATCTTCACCTGAAAATGTCTGTATAAATACTTTGATTCCCCAGTCAGACTGCAGAGTTTGTACCCATATGAAAATAGGGGTGTTGTGATGTAGGAGTAGATGGAGAGGGGACTGACATCATATCTTTTGAGACTGCTAAGCACTGTAAGTATGGAAACAGGATATTGATCAGATGTCATTGAAGTAACTGATAACACAGTAAGGCAAATGGAAGTAGGGATGCTATTGGGGGTAGGCTGAGAGGAGCTAGATGGGGGGGGGATGAAAAGCAATTAATATGAAAAAAAAAACAATGTGGGCAATAGTGGTAACAGCAAAAAAAAAATGCAATCACCAAATGGTGGAAGTCTAACATAAGTCCAAAAGTCCGGAAGATTTCAGCTGGGATGGGTGCTTAATGTTGCCTTCATATGTTGCTTTTTAGTCTAACCTGAGAAATGAAAAGTTGACTTAACTATGCAGGTCAAAGGTAAGGGAAAGGATGTCAGGGCCAAATGAAAATGCAGTGACACAAACCTGAATCTTCAAACTGCTGATGCATGCAAATTAAATGAGGCCACTGACCAGTATCTTCACTAAAAGTACCTGCTTTTCTATTCATAGTGAAAACTGGTAAATAACATAACAAAAGATCTGCATCACTATCTTTTTATTTTTAAATTAAAGATGAACTTTGGGGGTAGTATTCCAAATTACTCAATAAGATTACATGAAATATGGAACTTCTATGGTTAGTGTTATACACATCACCCAAAAACGTATTCACTTATTCATAACTGGATGAAAATCACTTAAGTCATTGAGTATAACCCATCCCACTTTTCTCAAAGTTTGTGTGAACCAGACCTGGTTATATTAGGTGGTGATTCAGAACAATGCCTATCACAGCAAAGGTGCTAAGGTCAATGTATACTGTAACAAACGTGTAAACATTCTTACTTGCTGACATCATATAATGTGACTGAAATATCAGTTAATAATATACAAGTTCATGTAAATTTAATAAAACAGTGCAAATGTGACTTAAAAGGAGCCCAGGAATTTGAGACACTGTAAAAAGATAATGGGTAGGTACAAGAAAGGTTGCACATATGTTCTGAGGAACACACAGAAAAAGAGGTATGACTGACAAAAAGACAGAGCTGGACCATTTGCTAAAGAGGTCCTGTCTGAATTGCTAGCTTTGAAGGCCTGTCTGTTTAATGACACAGAAACTGTGAAGTCAGTCCTGAGGAGAGTAACTAAAATTAGTAGGATGTGATAAATTTCTACAAAGACAGAATATTGCATCTGCCCTATGCAAGGCAAAGACTGACAGCAGAGGGCGCACACACACACACACACACACACACACACACACACACACACACACACACACACACACACACACAAGCATCCGATCGAACATTCACAATGCCAACACTGAGTAGATTGGTATCATAATGTCAAATTCACAGATATCAACACATTCTGCACATGCTCCAGGGATTACCACAATGGCTAGTGTTTTTGTAAGTGGGCTAGTTCCCCTGCAGCTCCCATGTGGTGAGTTGTGCCCTCACATCCCCTGCTAATTATATATACTAAGTTGGACATCACACAATTACTGGGAAAGGGAATATTTCCCTACCCAGAGGCTGCTGATATCACACACCTGTGAACAGTCTGTCTTCTTCAATGGTGTCAACCAGACAGGTGTCGTCATAGTGTACTTTCAGTCAAGTGTCTGACACCCATATCTCTCTCTCTAGACACACACACACACACACACACACACACACACACACATATATATATGTATATATATATATATATACATATATATATATATATATATATATATATATATATATATATATATGTATATAGTGTGTGTATGTGTGTACATTTGTGCATTCATATAAATACATATATGCAGTTACCTCCTTAGGTACAGGATAACAACAGATACTTTTTAAAGTAATAGAAATAAAAGTTATGTACTTACTATAATGATAGATCCATGTTGTCTTCTTTTCATCTGGTTCAACCTTTTGTTTATCATATCCGACCTCAGCATCTCTAAGAAGATGTGGATCCAAGGCTCTGCCTCTTCCCCTGGCCATAATTCCCTTTCTTTCCACAAAATACCTCAGATCATGTTTGCCTTCTCACCAGTAGAAATAGTTTTCACTTTTCTGATGAAAGGGTGTAGATGTCCATATGGACAAATTATCATGGGTACCACCAGCTGAGGCTGAATAATGACAAGGCCCCTGATGATGTCCATTCAGTCAAAGAGGAATGTCAGATGGCAAATTTGGAAGGGGAATGGAGGGAAGGATGTTGAACCAGATGTTGATCTGATGTTGTATTTTGTTGTCCAATTCAACCTTTAGGACAAATTCCCAAGCTTCCAAACACCTGGAAGGCATTAAGAAAGGATATTCCTCAAAATGGCAGAGCCAAAGAATGTACAGAATCTTGACTAAACATCCATCTTATAATGAAATACAAATGTGGACTGCAGATCATGTCACTGCAGTGTACATTTCACCTATAGGAACTCTGCACATAAAGGCAGTAGAAGTAGCTAGAGACTTTGTCAACTGAGTTTTTAGTTTCTTGAATAAGGACAGACCCAACTTTTTGTACATAAAAACTATACAATCAGAAAGCCACCTAGACTTTGTGATTTTAGAAATACTCTGGGCCCATTTGGCCTTAGAGAAGGCAACAACAGATTTTCTATTGTCTTTAGTTCTGTGGGGATAAAATCTGAGTTGTGTATGAACATCCAGTAAATGTAAAGTACTCTCCTTTATTAGAAAATGTTGAAAAACTACTGGTAGATTGATAGTTTGAGATGCCACCTTTGGGATGAGTGTGTTTGTTTTCAAAGACCTCTGTCCTTATGGAAAACCAAATAAGGGGGTTTAAAAGAAAGTGCTTGCAATTCGGAAATCTTTCTCATGGAAGTAACTGCCACTAAGAAAATGTTTTTTCCAAGAAAGGAACTTCAAATTCACTGTGGCTGCAGGCTCAAAGGGAGATTGAGTTAAGGCTTGTAGGATGATGGTTATGTTCCATGGGGGAATTACATCCCCTATAGTAAGCCTCATTAAAAAAGGTACTTTTCAGAAAGGCCTTTGAAATCTTCAGTGAAGCTGTAGGAGTTTGATTATGTCCACCATGGAAGTTGGAAATAGCCACTAACAGAACCTTGATTGTTGAAAAACTGGACCCTTTTTGGAAAAATCTGACTAAGAAATCCAGGATAGAAGGATGAGGTCAGTGCCTGAAAAGGGATCTATTCCTTTAAAATCTGCCCAAATGGAAAACCTTTTCCACTTGCTGAGGTAAACTTTCCTGTGATTTAATTTCTGTGAAGCTGACAAAATATGAACAACCAAAGCAGATAGCCTGGCATCTCTGGCCATCAATAGAATTGGAAGAACCATGCATTTAACTGCAAGGTCTTTGAGTCCTGGAGAAGCTGCCCAGATGTATGACTCAGGATGTCTGGATGGCAATCCAGCATCCAAGTAGGACATACTAGATGAGGCCAGAGGAATGGAAACCACACTCGTCGGGGCCAAAATGGAGCAATGATGTTTACCTGCCTTGCACCTTCTGGTTTTCTGAATAAAATTTATTATGATTGGTATGGGGGGTGCATAAAGGAGGCCTGGGGTCCAATTGTGGACTAGAGCATCCCTCAGTGACTGACCCTGTGGAAGGATTAGGGTGAAGTAATTGTTGCACTTGTTTAGGTAAAAAACAAAAATATTGCAGCAAGGTTGACCCCAGTGAATGAAGATTTGATGTGCCACTGCCTGATTGAGGGACTACTCATGAAGCAGAAGAATGGTCTGTTGAACTTGTCCCCTAGAAAATTAGTAGTCCCTAGGATATGCATTGTTATAAAATAGTGATGGGAAGACATTTCCCATTGCCACACTGTCATGGATTTCCAGCATAGGGGATATGAGCAGGTTCCCTCTTACTTGTTGATGTACCAGACTACTGCCATGTTGTCTGTCTGGATGGAAACTACATTGACAGGGACAGAGTCCTGAAAAGTCAGCAATACCAGGAGGACCGATTTCCAAGACACTGATGTGAAGACTGGCTTCCATGTGTGACCAAGAACTTTTGACTGTCTTCCCTTTGCAATGCCCTTACCCCCACCCCAGGAGGGAAGCATCCATGCTTTCTGTAGCCATTGGAGGAAATAGAGAGAACTGTCAACTTTACAGAACCACAGAGGAACTCAACCACCACCTGATGTGAGATCTGCCAATAGGCATTAGACAAATTTGAGTATGAAGATGATACGATACTTGGGACCATTGCACTGATTGGTTCCATAAGTGGTTACTCACTATGAGGAACTAATTTAATAACTGAAGCCATTAGACCTTACAGTCAGAGATGCAAGGGATGTTGAAAATCTTGAACAGCTACCTGATGCAGTGACAATGTCCTGGACTCTGGGAGTTTGGTTATTTGACTGATCATATCCAAGCTGCATCCAATCAACTCTATCTGTTATGTTGGTGTCAAATGACTCTTTGATTTATTGACTGTGATACCCAATTTCTGAACAAGCAGGGCAAGAAGTCCCATTGCTGGACCAGAAGATTCCTGGTTGAGATAGTAAGGACCCATTCATCTAAGTATGGGAACACCCAGAACCCTAGCAGTCTGAGATATGCTGCTACCCTCCCATGTACTTGGTGAATACCTGAGGGACTATGGTGAGGTATGGTGTTTTGAATTGGAAGTAATTGGCTCCCAGTCAAAATTATGGACATCTCCTAGAGTGCCTCGCTACCTTGACACTGTAGTGGGCATCCTAGAGATTTATGGAGCACATCCAGTCATCTTTCCTCAGCAGAGGTAGAATGGGCTGCATGACCATCTGGAAATATGCCTGTTTTACAAACTGATTGAAGTGACTTAGGTCCAAAATTGTCTTGTGGTCCCCTGTCTTTTTTGGAACTAAAAAGAACCTTAAACAGACTCCAGAGCCTAACTGGTCAGGGGTACCTGTTGGATGACTCTTTTTTCCAATAGGTTTGAAGTTTCTGCTGTTGCAGATTCCATCTGATTTGGTGGTGGCACAATGGGAATCCTTCTCTTCTTTTGAGTGGGGAAACAAATGGAATAGTGTAACCACTGGTGATTATGTGCAACACCCATGAATCTAGTATGATGGCCTGCCAGGATTGAGGGTCCAGGGATAAGCACCCCCCCAACTGCCTCATGAGTGCTGCAGTTGGGCAACCCTTCAGCAGCACTGATATAATTTCTCAGTGAAAGGATCGCAAAATCCATGATTCTGTGACCAGCTTCTGTCTCTAGGCAATATCCATTGAAATCCCCCCCCCCCCACACAAGGCAGGGTATGTCTGCAAGAGTGTTGTGGTTAAACCCCTGAGATTTTCTGAACCACACCATCTTACCATTTCTCTGGTTCCTGGCAAAGGTCCTCAGAGGGGTGGAGAAAGCAGATCCCAATGGCAGACAGTGTTTTACCATTTTGTTCATGCCTGATGAGAGTCTCCTTAAGCTTTAGTCTGAAAAGTGTAAAACTGTCAAAGGTGACATTAAGGAAGGACATCTTGAATCCTTACAAAAAGTCATACATCCTCGTCCAAGTGTGGCAGCAGATAGCGCTATTCCAGTTGCTGCTGCTCCAGCTGCACCATCAGCTGAATTTGAAAGCAGACCCATGGATACACTTGACATTGACTGCAGGTAGACAAATGGGACTCATCTGTTTTCTGGATGTCCACTGGTAACTTACCCATGAGGGACTTGGTGAGTTTCTTCATCAGATCCCTCTGGAATTGAGTCATGTGGTCAAGGAAGTTCAGCACTCTAAGGACAAAAGTTGTTGACCCATACATCCATTTCCCAAACCTGTCCAATGCCCTTTGACTCCCTGTTAGAAAGATGGACAGATATATTTTCTTCTGAGAGTTCCTTCTTTGTGGCTGCTGCAACAGCCATGGCATCTACCAGGGGACCCTTACTCCAGTGTGCTCTATCCTGTGTCTTCAATGATTGACTCTTGGGAGGAGTCCAAATGTCTCCTTTTACATGTCTGTTTCCTAGGACCCTGTCTTGTGGGGATGTCTGGAGAAGGGTCAGACTAGACTGGGAGCTCACCTGGTGAGCAGCCTTGAGAATGAATGAAGCTGACTGCCCCTGTCAACTTGAATATATGGAGTAAGAGGTAGTGTCCAACAAGTGTTTGGACAAAGCCAGGCATATGGAAGACACCACTTCTTTTTGCCTGGTAAGAACCCTTTCAAATGCCTTGAAAGCCAAGGCAGCAATTTGAGCTGAAGAGACAACCTTCTGATCTGAACAAGATAAAGGAAGGGCCTCTTCTGCTCAGACTCTCCCTGGCTCCAAAGCTGACAACAGAGCAGAGCTATGAAATGCTGAGGTCAGAGGGGAAGAGACGTATCTGAAAACCTAGGAGTCAATTCAACTCCCACAGGTCTTAGCCCTGTGGCTTTGGCTCCAAGACTCTTCCTGATCCAATGGAATAAGAATCAAAAGAGTAAGGGACACTGTCAGAGTCAAAGTCAACAGGACTGTCAGCTTGCATGTGGATGCTCCAGGCTTGCTCAGAACTGTGGGCATCAGATATGATGGTCAGACCAGAATTGGAGGTACCAGTGGAAGGGTAGCTGAACCTGTACCTGATGCACCCGTTGGGTCCAGTGTCAGGAGAACTGCTAGCTGGATCTGCATTGGGAGAAATCTTCAGAACATCCTGTTGATGTCTGCCTCAGTAAGACTCCTCAGTTGGTGGAAGGACCTCGACAATGATGCCATTGAAGGTGGTCTTGAAGATGCCTCTCCTGTAAAAATGTACAGTGGAGCTGTGGACTTACCGGCTACAGAGAGAAGTGAGGAGGAGGTGCAGGAGAATGAATCCAACTAATGGTTAGATCCAACTGTTTTGGTACTTTCAGTGCCAGGATCAAGAGTTCTGATGGATCCAGTAACTGTTTTCTGGTATTCTCAGATTTCTTGTCAGAATCTTTTTCTTTTTCTTGGTCTTTCCTTTCTCTCTCTCTTTCCTTGGTTTTTCCACTCTTTCTTGCTGGAGAGAGAGAAGGAGTCAATGGAAGATCCAACAACTGACAGATGGCTCCTGACTGGGCAGGTATCAGACCTTTTAAAACTAATGTATCGCTGTGCCTTTGTAAAGCCCTGGTACCAAAGGAGGCACAAGCCTTACACTCTACATCTAAATGTGCTGTTCCCAGGCAGTACGCACAAAGCAAATGTGTATCCTGGGGCAGAATCTTGTGACCACAAGCTGTACAATTTTTAAACCCTGGAAACTTGTCGACCATGTACTATTTAATAAATCTGGACTAACTATACCTAAAGAAAAACTACAGATAAGAGTAGACTAGAGTCAAGAAATCAGTAAACTATAAGTACTAATGTACAAATAGTAACCTATGTTAAGGATATTCTACAAATGATATTCTAAAACCTGAAAGCTATAGCAAAAACTAGAATAAAAATAGGATAACAGTAGTAGTAAGCTATCTAAGTTTTTTACATGAGGAAACAGAGAAAAAGGGGAGAAAAAATGGCATGGATAAAAAAGCAACTTAAGACGTTGTTTCCCAGTCAGAGCCCTTGTAAATGCTTCTTTCTGATCAGGTGGCAAATGAAATCTGAATACTTTGGGGAAGAGAGGGAATTACAGATAGGAGAGGAACCACAGTTTCTGAGAAGTGCAGAGGTGGGATCTGATCAGATCTGATAACCCAAAGATTAAATCGGGAAAAAGGACAATATTGGATCAAGTGACATGCAATGAAGTCTGTACAAACAATAACAAGTTTAAAAAAGTCATGGAACAGGCAAAGGAGGAAAGACAATTCTGGAAGCTAGACAGTAATCAAAATGACAACATGGAGAAAAAACATATCTGAATATTAACACGTCCATTTTACCAAAAACTGCATGTGGTGGATGTACATTCAGGAAAAGACAAAGGATGGGGGGAGATTATAAAAGTTATCATATAATTATAAGAACAAAATAGAGAGGAGCCATCTGTAAACATTACCACATGTCCCTTTCTACCAGAAACTGTCAAGTTACCTGTGATGGAACTACATTGGCATACTTCTGATGTTCAGCAAAACTAGAATCTGAAACTTGTTTTTAGGCGCTAGAAATACCAATAGTTTTATTTTTGAAAAGTTTACATTACAGACTTGTATACCCTCATATTTTGGTAGATCCTGCTTAATTTACCCTTCAAAGAATAGCCATGCTTTAATCGTGTAAGATACAGGTCAGGAAATAAATAATTAAAATTTGACATGTATATGCCATATTACAAAACCATTTCAAAGCACATAAAAACAGATGTATATAGACTGAAAATCAGGACTTACACTAAGTTATACACAGCAATAAAATCATAATAGTATCTTAAAAGGAGCACATCAATATGAAAATTCTAGATAGTAGCTGTTTGATTGACTGGTCACTTGAATGGCTGGCTTGGGTATTTGGTTACAGTCAGACATTCTATCTGTCATACACCCAGCTCTGCACCTGCTGTCTTGGTTACAGTCAGACATGTTTTTATCTGTCATACACCCGGCTCTGCACATGCTGGCTTGGTTACAGTCAGACATGCTTTTATCTGTCATACACCCAGCTGTGCACATGCTGTCTTGGTTACAGTCAGATATGCTTTTATCTGTCATATACCCAGCTCTGCACATGCTGTGTTGGTTACAGTCAGACATGTTATTATCTGTCATACACCCAGCTCTGCACATGCTGTCTTGGTTACAGTCACACATGCTTTTATCTGTCATACACCCAGCTCTGCACATGATGCCAGCCACTTCATGTAAGCAGGGATACTATATATGGGAACATTTGCCGCAGTAGTATAATTTTTATTCATGTGTACAGGTACTTTGACAGGATTGTCAAAAAAATGCTGCCATGTTTTATAATGACAGACACAGCTATCAAAGGTTACTGATAACAATATGGCACAAAAACTCCAGCTTTACTCTGTAGCATATCGCCTACTCTGAGGTGATCTCTGCCTAACATATAAAGCTATGTCAAACCCAGAGCTG
>NC_056747.1:853733109-853745609 GCF_019279795.1 Protopterus annectens
GCTAGGAAGGAGTTTCTGCATTGTGCTATAGCTAGGAAGGAATTAGTGCCATGGCTAGAAAGAAGTTACTGCACTGTGCTATGGCTAGGAAGGAGTTACTGCACTGTGCCAATGCTAGGAAGGAGTTGCTCCTCTGTGCTATGGCTAGGAAGGAGTTTGTTTTTCTCTTCTTGAATCAGGGGCTCAAACACTGGATTTATCTCCTCTCCAGCTCCATGGTATCTGCTTCTGCAAGGATGCTGAGCAGTGGGATCCCTGTATATGTGAAATGCACCTTCCAGATGTTTTTTTAATGCAGATCACTACATCATTTTGCCAAACAGGAGGTGCTGTCCTAACCTTCTACTTAGCACTGAAAAGGGATGGTAACCATGGCATCCTAACAATGTTTAGTGCCTGAATCATTTCCAGTTGAATTTCATCCACTTTTGCAACATTGTCACTACAGATCTGTTTATTTGTCACAGTGATATCATCTGCCAAAATGGATGTAGCTCCATCATCTACTACTGGTACTACCTCTGCAGAGGTGGACATATCTTCCGGATTTCAGATTCAGTCAAAGTGCTTCTTCCACCTTTCAGAGCTAAACTCTGTTAAAGTCAACATTTTTTTAGCCTTGCCTGTAGTGGTGGCAGAGAAGGGTAAAGCCTTGACTATGGCCCAGGTGACCTGAGTTCAAATACTGACTTTGCCACTTGACAGCACAAGCAGGGAGGATGAGCATCTCCATCCTTGGGGGAGCCCGGAAGTATAATGTGTGAAGACCAAGGAGGCACCAGTACGTAGTGCGACCTGACAGTGGATGGGATGAACTGCTGACGTCAAGCCCCTTTTAGAAGCAAGGGTCTGGGCAGCACTGACACCCACGGTATATCCTAACAACAGGGTGTTACTGACATGTGCAAGGGATGGAACATTATAAATAAGAATACTTCCCAGCAGCAGCAGTTGTAAGTGGCCACTCCAGATGCCTCAAATCTCCTCACTGGACCCAAACCTGGATTGGAGATAAGTAAGGGGAGAGAGCAAAAGTGCTTCTGTAGACCTGACAAAAGAGGAGAGGTCCTGGGGCTAGAGAATGGTCAAGTACAGGGAGCAAAAATTCTTTAACCCTGCAAAAAACAATCTGCAGAATACTCCTTCACATCCTCCTGAGCGTCATTTATTTATTTATTTATTTATTTTATTTATTTATTTAGTTGCATTTGTTTACTGGGAAGCTTTGACTGGGCAAAAATAGCCTCTTTATAGCTAAAGCCCAGAGAGAAAAAAGCTCTATTGCAACACTAGCATAAGAACATTATGCCATTACGATACATTTTAAAAGACATGCGTATTTTACATTTCAGATGAAATATAAATGTTTCATGGAAAGCAGAAGTCTTTCTGACTAATTAATAGGATGTAGCAATACTACAGTGGTAACAACATTAAAGACACAAGGTTGTATTGATGCTGTTTCTCTGAGAGATTCACTGCATGCAGTATACATTAAAGTAGAATATATCACAGCGATATTTGGGAATAAAAGCACAGCAGAATATAAGTGCTGGATTGTTTGCCAGAATGCTTCTGAGGCTGTCCAAAAGTCATCAGTCAAGTCAAGAAACAGATTTGTTGAGCTACATAATGTTATAACCGCACCCAACTCACATCTGAAAGTTTTATTTTTATTTTATTTATTTTATTTTTATTTGAAGTTTGTTTGCCAGGATGGTCCATTGGGTCGAAGGAGCCCATTTTCAATGGAATCATGGGGAGAAAAGCTCCATAGATACAAAATATAAAATAACAGGTTGTTAAAGTACAAGAAGAGTACATGAAAACAAAAGTATATGATAATATAATTTAGAAGATAAAAACAGAAATTATATACAATTAGTAAAAGTCTACAAATATATAGTCCTTATCATTGCTAACATAGATATTAAGTCTATAACAATAATAAGTAGGTATTTACAAGTAAATTAAACTAAGGAGCTATTTACAATATGTATGTTCCCACCGGAGAAATATGATCAGTGGGGGGGGGGGTATGTAGGTTAAATGAGGTAAGAGAGAGATGAGTTAGGGGATGTAGGGACAGAGAGAAAAATGGGGAGGTAGATATTTGGGTTAGGATAAAAGGGGAGAGGGAGAAGGGGTAGGGAGTAAGGTAGCTGCTGGGGACGTTATGCAGGATGGGAACATGAGTATTCCCAGGGAGATGTTAGGTGTGAGTGGAGCAGAGTTTTAAAGGTGGAGGGGCCACTGGTGAGGTGGATATGAGGTGGGAGGGAGTTCTAGAGACGTGCTAATGAAAAAGAGAGTAGAAGTTTGCCTGCTGGACAGGCAGGTTTGTGCAGTTCAATCAGATTCTGAGTATTGGTTCTTAAGAGTCTGTTGGGTAGGTGTACTGTAAAGGTTGAGGTAAGGGAGGGGTAGAGAGGCGGACTGAAGATGAGTTTTTGGGCATGAATTAGTTGAGTGTAGATAAGATAGTTGGGCAACTCTAGCCAATTTAGTTTGTGGAGGGCAATACGATGATGAGTGGAGGATCTGTGTCCAGTGGTGAATTTGGCGATTTTGTTGTAGCAGGAAGAGTTTTGTTTTAATAGAAGATTGTAGGTTGATTAGGAGTGGGGCACCATAAAGGAGAGATGGGATGAGATGTGTGGTAGAGAGAAGGAATCTAGTAGATGGAGTGAGGTAGTGAATGTGGTGGTAGAACATACCAAGTTTCTGGTGTGTTTTTTTTAATATTTGTTTGTATAATGGGCATCAAATGTAAGCTGACTGTCAATGAGAACTCCTAACAGTTTTGCATTGGATACTATTTCAAGAGAAGTGTTATTCTGACTGGTGATGGAGAATTAATTTATGTTTTACCTAAAGCTTAGCAATTCATTCCACTTTGTGTATGCTTTCCAATAGTCATGTTACCTTAAATGTGTGAACAAATTCAGGATACATCACCTCTTACATTCAGGGTGGCAAACGTCTGTCTGTCTGTACACTCCTCTAGTCATACACAGTACATCTGTAAGAATGTGAAAATAGCCTAGCACATGTGCCCACTAGTTATTATCTCATATTCTCCTTTCTGACATCCATTAATGATTGCAGTATTTACTCTCTCTGTGTTAAAAGTTCTTGTGTAATGCAAGCCAGACCCTAGATGTGTAGGTCATTAAAGGTGAAGCATTTATCATGGAAAACTGAGGATGAAAACCCTACTTGCAGCCTGTTGATCAAATGATTAATCCTGTCCACCATATAGCAAATGGGATCTCATACTCACTAAGGAAAATGATCTGACCAAATTCATGAAGACACAGTGAAATGCATTCTGGCAAAATCTCTACATTGTATGACACCTATCTCCACAGTACATATAAGTTCACTGTAGGCTGGAATCATGAAGCAATTGTTTAAAAACTGAATAGACAGATATTTTCTGCCATAGATAACCCAGTAAGGAAGAAGTGTGATCATTATGAAAGTAAAACAAAACCTAAAAAATAAGCTAACCAATAAAACACTGTAAGTCCATGCAAATTCAATTTTAGATGCACAAACCAAAATCAGAGCAAGATTATTGTGTTTTGTTTTTCAAGGCAGCCAATTAATAGGACTGTTATTTGCTTTGTTTCATTTAACATAAGACAATTTAAAAGAGATACTATTGTTATGCACTACACCAAGTAGGGCCTTTAACACTTCCTGTCATGTGACTTTAGTAACTTAACTACAGTCCCCGAAGTTGGTTAATTATTTTAACAGCTGTTATTTTCAGCAGCTGCTTGTATGCCATGTGCTAGACAGGCAACATCTTAGTTGAGCTGCAAAATCACATCCCTCCAAACCTCATGTATATTTAGTAAACACTGAAGTAGTTACCTAAGGGAAGAAACTATTTACACATTTCTAATGTCAGAATGCTAAACAATTCAGTTCTTCAGTTTAGGTCATCATGAGAAAACAAAACAAAATGCCTGAATATATTCACAAGTCATAGAGAGACAAAAGATTTAGATTTTCAAAGTTGGAAAGAGCTCATGTTACAACATTGTAATATTCAGCAGACCCTACTAGTGAATTTAGGTATTGATTTTTTCATAGGTTCATAAGTAAGTATGAAACTAGCTGCCCTTGTGGGCCATTTTAAGCCTAGCCAATTTCCCTTTGTGCTCAAAATAACCTATCCTATTTGGTTAGAGACTGGTCTAACCCATCCCATGGTAGATAATTATATATTACCACTAATGATAATAACTGGGATCATACCATAGAAAATCTGTGGGGGCACATGCATATAATAAAGCATTTAGGAGCTGCATCTTTCCATTAATAGCACAGGAGACAGTCCTGGGGTAAATGTTCTGTTTCCTATCCATAGATCTAAGTTCTGCTTGAAAATGGACAGGGATGAACTATGTTTTATGTGAATGGGGAATCTATTCCATAGCAGCAGTATCCTCTGTGAAATATACCTGTCCCTCCAAACCATTCTGTTGATATTGCAAAGAGAGTTTTTGATCCCTTGACCAAGTATTTCTGATGCCATTTGACATGCTGATGTGTGGTAAATCCATCAGTAATAGGTCGGAGGATGCTTTGTAAGCCAGACTCTTAGCAGTCTGTAAGATATACAATGGCAGGGCTTTGAGTCAGACATGTTGTTTAAACCTTGTATCCTTTTAGTAAGGTATTTCTGTGGGTGTTCTAATTGTTGCATGTCTCTGCATAGATATGTGTCAAATGGGACATTATATTCAATGATTGGCTTAATGAGGACTGAAGGAGCAGGGACAATGACATCCCTAGATCTTGACACAATCCCCTTGTTTATAAACTGTGCCGTATAGAAGGACTTCCTCATAACAGTAGATGCATGTCAATTAAATGTTAGGTCACTATCCACATAAGTTCCCAGATCCCAAACAGCTGGGTCAACTCTTAGGAGCATATTGTCAATGTGGTAGCTTCCTGGGGGTCAATGACTTCCCAAAGGATACACTAATGTATTTTTTGGCATTTAATTAGTAAACCATGATTTTGACACCAGTAATTTATTTGAGACAAACCTTTCTGCAGGATGGCTAAGTCATTTAGGGATTAAATGACTGCTTCTAGTTTGCAGTCATCTGCAAACATAGTCAGCCAGAGTCCTTTGGTATTGGCTTTTACTTCAGAAAAGTAAATGCCAACAGGAGAGGTCACAGCACACATCCATGGGAGACTCCACTGGTGACTGAACTCTTTGTGGAAGTAACTTCCCCTATTTTGATTATCTGTGTCCTATCAGTGGGCCAGTTGGTAATCAAGTGGGTGACACGGGGTTTATTCCCAGTTTATTTAGCTTTTCTACTATGCACGAGTGAGGAATTTTGTCAAAAGCTTTGGCCAATTTGCGGTGTATGATGTGTACTGTTTTGCTTTCATCCATTGCTTTGGTGATCTTTTCAAAAAAATCCAACAGGCTGAGTAAGCATGACATGCCCTTGAAACCAAACTGAGATGGATTTAGTGTTTGTCGATTCCTCATGTCCTGATTGATTAACTCCATGATAAGTCTTTTCATGGCTTTGTACATCAAGCAGATCAGACATCTGGGTCTATACGTGCCTGGGTCTGTGGAAGGTCCTCCCTTATGCAGGGGAATGACTGTAGCTGTTCTTCATTCTTTTGGCACAAAACCTGCATGGAGGCTGAGATTGCATAGTGTTGTTAGAGGTGTGGCTAAGTTGTACTTCACGCTATTTAAGATGCATCCAGGGATATTGTCAGGACCCATCACTCCAGTATTTTTAGCTTTTGATAGCACTTATACACTTGGTCTTGTGTTATAGCTGGAGGTGGGCCAGTTTCAGGTATATCTAGAGGGACAGATGGAGAGGAAAGAGGGGTAAAGTTAGAGCTAAATGTATCTGCCATTAGGTTCATTATATCTTCAATCTCAGTGTAGATTCATAATCAGCTCAGTGCATTGCTGCATTGTGCTTTTGAGATTACGAACATAACTAAAAATGTTGTGTAATTGTCTAAGGCTTGAGTAGCTATTTTAGCCTCATTCTTGACTTTGGTGGATTTTACTAAGTTCCTAAGTTGTTTGTTTATTTCAAGGACAAGGGCCCTAACATCCCAGGAATTACCCTTCTTACTTTTGGTCAAAGTTCTTTTCCTTTTATTATAAAGCTTGTTGATATTATGGCTCAGCCATGTGGGTTTATTTCTGGGTTTGCCCAGCTCTTGTTCCTGTGGGGTGCAGCTGCATCCATGCAGCTGTTTACATGCTGGTATATTGTGGTGGTGTACACTTCTGTGTATTCAGTGAAGTTAAAGTGGGTGGGGATCTGAAGTGTGGCAAAGAAACTTCTAAAATTATCTTGGGCGGAAGGGAATCTCTGGTTTCAGTTTTCTTTTGAAGGAAACTGCTTTATGGGCAGACCTAACAAGTGATGAAGATACGCAAGGGATGGTGAAATATACCCCCATATTAGTAAGGACAAGATCCAAGATGTTATTCCTCCCAATTGGTACTCTGACTAATTGTTCCAGGGCATTTGTACAGATAAAGTCCAGGAATCTCTGTGCTTGTGCATTAGTCATGGTGTAGGTTAACGAGTGTATAGTTGGATAGTTTAGAAAAGCTTGAAAAATAGTATTGGGTTCAATACTGAGTGATTCTAATTCTTGTAGATGGGCATTGTGGCTTTCTTGTTTCATAGAGGGACTTTTATGGCTAGATAATATAGTATGGGACCTTTCTGATGGTTATTTGGACATGAAGAAGCCCTAGTGCATCATGCAGCTTTGGCAATCTCTTCTGAATGTAGACTGATACACCAACATCGTCTTCTCCCTCTTGCACAGTAGCTGGTCTAAACATTTGTTTTCTATTTATCTCCCTGTCCTAAAAGAAAAAAAAAACATACTTTGTCTCACCTGGGATCACTTGCATTTTGTGCAAAGGCATAAGAAAGTTGAAAATGTTAGCTCTTCTCTCAATGCAGTCATTTGCATGTCTTTCATGACAATGTGTAGCTCACATGATCAGAATCATTTTCTGAAAGTGAAGAAATTCAGTTTTCGTCTGTGTGGATATGGAAAGAAGACGCTGTCTATCTGGCTAGTGGGCTTTCAGTCTATCTATATGTCTGTCTGCCTATTTACCTATCTATCAATCTAGCTAGCTCATCTATCTATATCTATCCATATCTATCTAGCTATCTGTTTATCTATCTAACTACCTTCCTGTCTGTCTGCCTATCTTTCTGTAATCTATTTATTTTTGTTTTATTTTAAATTTGTTAACTAGTTAGGTGGGATGGTCAGGAGATCTTTTTCAGCTATAACCCAGGCTAAAACATGGCAACAGTAAGAGAGAAAAATAATTAATCAACATTTCTCATAGAAGAGTGCTCATTTCCCTTTGAAGTTGACAACAGAAATGCAAATGTAAATTCTTCCTGTGTAATCGCATCAGTATTCTTTAGTAGAAAAACAACGTATATATGAATCCAGTCCTTACTTCAGCAACAATTCGTTAAAGTGTGGTGACACAAAAAATCCCAGTTTTGAAGTTAAGAGTATAGACTCTAGTAGATTAGAATAGGAAAGTACCAGAAAATAATGCAGACTTAACTATATTGGCATATATCATTAAGGTAATAAACGAGTGTCATAAACATACCTTCATTTACTACACTAACATTCTGTGACTACAATTCACACTAAATTAAGAATACTAAATTAAGCTGAACATAGTTAAATTTTATTAGCAAGTAAATTACAATTTGTTTTTTCATTTTTTTTTTTTCAAATCGTGTTTTATTCCAATTACAGTACAACTACAAACGCAGCCAGGAACTAGGAAACATTTGATAATACTACAGAAAAGGTAAAGGTAATGGATACAACATCTGCATTTTAACAAGGGATCCTCAACCTCTTCATTGCAGGCATGACAGGAAAAGGCACAATTTTTTTATAAAACTGAGCTTTTTTAACCAGAATAAAGTAAGTATTATGAACTGTCATAAATTAAATACAGATTTTTTTTTTTTTAAAGAGGAATGTATTTGTAATTCAGAACCATGGCTTGGTAAGTTTGTCAGGGGAGTCTTCTGAAAGAGATTGATCCATGTTTTGAGCACAGGGATAACAATTAACATCTATTAAGCCTAAATTTAGTAATCAATTGATATGTTTTAGAAGTTGAGTTATTAGCTTGCAATGCCCTGTCTTTCTTCATCATCACTTACCACACCCAACAAATCTTTTAAAACTGTGACTTCCACAATAAATACATGTATTTGGTCCCCTAAATCTGCAAGAATTACATACTGAAAAGTTATTACACCTAAAACTCATGGAGGCCTTGGGCTACCAGACTTTTTACTCTATTACTTAATTGTAAATTCAAGTAGACTCACTCATCAGGGAATACCTGGAACCTACAATAAATTAATATTTGGTTCAGTTTGGTGAAAAGTAGAAACAAATGTAACCACTTACCATTTTTAAGCAAATAAATGCTCAAGAATTTTAAAATTAATAGTCTTTAAATAAATGTAATTCTATAATTTCAGAAATTGGCAAAATGTTAGATATGAAAAGCATATATTCTCTTTTCCAGCCCATTCACTTAAATCCAAGTCTACAGACAACAAAATACTTGACCTTTCACAATTTTCTCTTATAAAAAATGCTACAGTTTTGGGGTTTGATAGAACAACTAAATCTTCAGCTACCATTACCCAAGGGATATCTGCCAATTTTGAATCAAATGTGGAACCTCTTTCTTACCAAAGTACCTTAAATCCTATACACAAGACAATATTACTTTTTACAAAAAGTAAATTACAATGTTGATAATAGAAACACTGCCAGGGAACAGCAATTTATATACACACAAAGTTAGTGCATAAAGCTAAGTTTTCACTCTTTCCAGAACCAATGCTGAGTATAATCTCATGGAGGTCTGCAGGGGGTCAACATGAATGATTATGTAACCAGCTTTACAGCTAGCCTATGTCTCTGAAGAAATTGCAATTGCATTTACTTCCACTTATCAAGTATTTTTTTCAGATTTTTTCTTGAAGATATTAATATTATCACTTCTCCAAATGTTGTTGGGTATAGCATTTCCGTTTGAAAAGGGGCTTGGAAGAATTATTTTTCAGTGCTACTGAGTTTGAAAGATGACTTACCAGTTGTAAGGGACAGAGTAATTTGTGGTACATTACTGGACAATAACAGGTATTGATGAGTTTATACTTTACTGTGCTCAGGAGTAATGAGGCTTTGGTGGAAATGGGTAGCATAGCGATAGTATTTGTTGTTCATAAGGGATATAAAACAAAGGATTTTGTTTTCTGCAGTTTGCTGTAGATTAATGTTTGTAGCTAAGAACATGCGAGTTATAAGTAGTCCATATTGAAGCCTAGGTATGAGAATATTAATGACAATAGAATACCTGGCTTCAGAGGTGAAATAATTAGAAATGGAGTATGGTGGTTCTAGTTGAGTTAGAACTCTGCCAACAAGAGTTTCTATGTATGTAGTAAATGCCAAAGAAAGAGAAGAAGTGGAAATGGGCAAATATAAGATAGCATCTGGCTTAAGAAGTTTTACTTTTTTGCTATCATGATGCAAATGTGTAGACACGAAGTGATCAGAACCATGTTGAGTCACAGCAGAGCATTTTATTGTATTTCATTTAATAAGAAAGTTCCCAGATATGCCAAGCTGTCTGTGACCCACTAGGAAGGATACTTCATCTAGACCAATGTTTGGTAAATGTTATTTTCACTTTACAGACTATATTTTTTTAATTGAACAAGCAGTCTATCAAACCAGAATGCTTTAATTTTTATCTTTGAAGTTTTGCACATCTATGCTAGATCTGAATTTTAAATATGACAAGTAAGGTTTCTTTTAACTTCATAATTTGGAAATCAGAAAAACACAAAGAGTTTTCAATTACAGAAAGTCATAGGAAAAACAGATGTGATCAATGTTTACTTAAGTTTCAGCAGTACACATCCTTATCTCTGAGAAAGAACATTGTGCAAGATCAGCTTATAAAGACTAGTAGGTAGATAACAGATGACTGTCAGTTTTTGACTGAAATGGAATTATTAACTAGATTTAAAGCAATAGGTTATCCAGCTGATTTGTTGGTAGAAATTAAAGATGAAGTAGCATGAGGTAAATCTACTTCTTTTAAAACTAGATTGCATGTTGATAATGATTATGATAAGATAGCTGGTAACAATGAAAGTAGAGATAGATGCCCGAGTCTGCTCTCACATACAGTTGATGGACTCAAAGACTATTAATGAGGCAGTTTTCCTAACTGGAAGATCCTAATGGGAGATATTTGATATTAAGCAGTGGTAGGTAACTTTCCAATCTTTGTAATTAATTAACTTTAAGTGCCTGTTAGGTCTAGGTTCTAATACAACAGAGGTTTATTATCATCATCATCATCATCATCTTCATCACCAACCCTTTTTCCTATTTTTCCATATGACTGGAATATTGTGTCAATTGTTGCCACATTTCTCAATTGACAGCCATTCTCCTACCTTCTTCAACAACCACACCCGACAGTTGCAGGTCTTTTTTCACACTATCCATCTCTTGGTTGAGCATTCTTATTTCCTCTTTCCTTCTTCCTATTTCTCTCACATCTTCTTTACCAAATTATCTTCTACTTTTCAACATGTGACCAAACCAGCAAAATCCATTCTTTTTGATTTTCTGTGCAGTTGGGGCTACTTTGACTTCTGCTCTGATATCCTTTTTTCATTTGTCCCACAGTATGCATCCTACTAGCCATCTCAGGCACTTCATCATTGTCACTTGCAGCTTCCTAACCTATTCTGCCTTCACTTCCTTAGTTTTCATGCCATACTGAAGCACTTGTCACACCGCTATTTTGTACACCTACCCTTCAGCTACGTTGGTATTCTTTGTCAAGTACTACCCCTGACACGTTGTGTATATTGGCTTCTGTACCACTGATTCTAGCTTTGATATTCCCATTTAGACTTTCCTTTTATTTATTTATTTATTTGATTATTTATTTGATTATTTATTTATTTATTTCAGTTTAATGACCGAGGAAGTCCACTGGGCTTTGAAAGGCCCATTTTCAGTGGAGGCTCGAGGAGATAAGCTCCATGACAGAATTACAGTAACAAGTCAATTACAATTCAAAAATGTCAAAAATATTATCAATAGTAAGTTAGAACATTGTTCAAAACAACAGACATATAGTACATGTTACAGTACAACTTATTGAATTTAGCTGTTCAAAACAACAGACAAACAGTACATGTTACAGTACAACTTAGTGAATTTAGCATAAGTAGGTGTTAGAATAAAGTATAGGTCTAGTGGTAGTGAAGATTTGTTCTATAAGCAGAGTGAACATAGTATAGTATTTATAGAGAATGCATTAGTAATATAGAGGATGCAAGAGATGAGCAGAGTGTTAAGTGTGAATGATGAATTACAAAGTGGGAAGTCATGTGGGTGAAGAGCAGGGGCAAATCCAGTTGGAGGATAGATATGAGTGAAGGAGGGATTTGAAGTTGGGGGGATTTGCAGTGTTTCAAAGGGGGGGGGGTTCCAAAGTTTGACTATTCCTCAAATACGGCTTTTCCTCAACCACACTTCCAGATGCTTGAAGTTGTTAATCTGTTCCAATATTTTCCTTTTATCTCAATTGTCATCTTTTTTTGATTCTCCGTTTACTGTCTTGTCTGTATTTGGTTTCTTCCCATGCAACTTCAGTTTTACATTCCAGTCCCCTATCATTTGCCAGAGTTCCTGTTCAAAGTCTGCTTGTAGTGCTACATTGTCTGCATAGAGCAGTTTTGTTAATCTGTCCTCTTTGATCTGTTCGTTAATATAGTCCATCACCAGTGTGAACAGCACGGGGCTCACAGCTGAACCCTAATGTGCATCTGTTCCTACTGCGGGTCCAAAGTCTGATCTTGCTTGTGTTATTGCATCCTTGTATGCATCCTGTACTAATTCTGCCAATGTTTCTGGGACTTCAAGCAATGCAGGACTTAGTTTTCTTGGGACCTTGTCATATGCTTTCTCCAAGTCTAGGAATGCCTACTGAGACAAAGGATGAAAACAGATTAGTGAATGGTGCATATTCTTGCAATAAATAAAAAATATATAAATTTATAACAAATTTAATTTCTGTTTATTGTAAGAACACAGTGGTGGGAGATATGAAGCTCCTGGTTATTTTAATTGAAAGTCAGCCTACATTGTTTATACCATGAAATGTCCCACTTGCCAAGGTTTTTATATTGCTAGGATCTATAGGGTTTAAATTTGAAGGCATATATGTATACCTATTATTGAGGGAATAAAACAAATGCTCATACATATATTGCACTATCTGTGCAACTTTTAAGAGATTTTTGTTTTACACACTAGACGATGTTATTCCATAGGCGGTAACCCATTAAGTACAGAGAAAGTAA
>NC_056747.1:853750609-853840609 GCF_019279795.1 Protopterus annectens
TCAACTATCAGGTTTTCAACCTGGTCTCTGTTGACCTTAGAGCCTTCTCTAACCACTGCTTGCAGTTGATTGTGGCAACCAGTGGTTTATGCTGTGGGCTGACTATTTCAATGGCAATGACTTTGAATCATTGATTCTACTCCAGTACCCTTTCTTTACTAAGAGGAAGTCTACTTGTGACTGTCCCTTTTTCTGAACCATGTGTTGGCTACCATCAAGCCATTTGCCAGACAGAAGTCTAGAATGGCCTCTCCTTCTTTATTGCTGTTGCCCCACCCATGTGGACCCAGGCAGTCCTCGTATACTGTTCTCTCTGTCTCGATATGTGCAGAGGTCCTGCAGCTGCTGCACTCTTTTCCTCACTATCATAGCCCTGCTGTAGGCTGAGATTATGAATACTGTCAAAATCATTACACTGGAGACTGATTGCCATGAGTCTGTCACTAATTGTAATGATATCCCTTACTACCGTCTGAAGCTTCTCTCTCACCACAATTCCAATACCTTTTCTAGGCTATCCTCCTCCTGAGTAATAAACTCTGGATCCCAGACCCCTCTTGGATACATAGGATGCCCGTCCTCCCATTGTGTTATCCACTTCCAAGTTTCATCCTGGATGTGAACCTACATTGCAATCCTTAGTTCATTTGGCAAGTTGATTGGTTTTATGTCCAGCTTTCACTCAACAGATCTATCCCAGGTAATACAAGCTGAGCTATTGCACAATAGTTTGTCAATAGCTTATTGACCTAGGGCTGCTGGGCTTCATAGCATGAATCCCTGGCATAGGTCAGGGTAGGCCAGGTCCTCACTGTTAACTATATGACAACATTAGTCAACATGACCGAATCACCTAGAGCTATATTTTACACCATCAAGTGGATAGCCCTACCACAGCATGCATTCTGTGATTCATGTTCTTGAGGATCCTGCACTCCACAGCAGAAGTCCAAAGCAGTTGGCCTCTACAACTCTTCCCCCTATAGGGCATGATGTAGAGTCTGTGCTGCTGCCCACAGCTCCATTCTTTGGTGAGTTTGAGATGGCAACATTCAGCATGTTATTTTGTTGGTGGGAGGAACTCACAGAGGCATAAGGAGAACATGCAAACTCCAAACAGGCATTAGCCAGAGGTCAGGATCAAATCTTGTACCTTGTGCATAGGAGGCAAAGACCTTAACCATTATGGCAACTAGTCTCTATGACAGAGCTATTCAACAAGCTATAAAGCAATCATGTACACTTAGTGTAGCTTTCTGCCTTGTAGTCCAAAAACTATTAGAATACAGTCACAGAAACTACACTGGAGGGAAAGAATGCTAGAGGCTGGTGCTGATCTTCTGCATGTATTATGTGAAACAGGCACAGGTCTATGCTGCTGCTAATGATGATAGACCTCGGGCAAGGAGAAGAAGGGTATTTAAACCTATGTAACTTTTCATGGTCTGCATGAGGTGGAAATAGTAGCACTCTATAGGGTGGATTGAGACACACTCCAGAAACTCTGCAACCTTTGTCATCCTCACATCAGAGTAAGAGCAAATCAAGGGGAACCAATACCTGTGGAGACTAAGGTATGCATAGCTGTTAGTTATTAGCTACAGGAAACATTCTGTGACCCACAGGAGACATGCTGGAGATGTCACAGGCCCCAGCATCCAGGATCCCACACCAGTTCCTGAATGCTATACTACTATATGCCCTGCTACTGCATGCCAGTGACTATATATATATATATATATATATATTTATTTATTTATATATTTTTTATATATATATACATATATATATATATATATATATATATATATATATATATATATATATATATATATATATATATATATATATATATATTCCCCCTACCCCTGAGGACAGAGCTAGAACTGTGCAGGACTTCTACCCCATAGCACAATTTCCTGAACTCCTGGGTGCCATAGACTGCACTCACATTAAGATCAAAGCACCACCTGGGGAACAGGAAAGGGTCTACATCAACAACTCCATTAACTACCAAGTCATTTGTAATGCTAGGAAATCATCCTGAATATGTGTGCTGGCAACCTTGGCAGTTACCACAACTCCCATATCTGGCACACCTTACAGTTCTACCAGAGGTTTTCCAGGAAAGAAGTGCCACAAAGTCATTTACTGTGGGACGCATGGTATGCAGTTGAATCATGGGTGATGACGCCCATCACAAATGCATGCTCGCCCACAGAGGAATGTTATAATGAGGCACACGGTCAAACAAGAAATATCACAGAGCATGTGTTTGGGCTGTTGAAGTCAAGGTTTTGATGTCTAGGTATATCAAACGGGAGAGGTTATGCAGTACGATCTCAGTACTTGTGCCAATATTATCACAGTCTGTGCTATCCTACACAATATCATCCTGGGAAAACAGATGCAGCAGGAACATTAAGGGCAAGGAGCAAATATTCCACCACCAATGGCAAACCTGATAGACTTTTTTGAAGCAGTCACCAAAGCTGTAGACGAGGGTAAGGTGGTTCACACAGCCTATCTAGATCTCGCCAAGGCTTTTGACACTGTCCCCCACTCTGGAGTTATAGATAAACTCACTAAACTAGGTATAAATCCCTATGTCACAAGATGGGTTGCCAAATGGCTCACTGACAGAACCCACACTGTGAAAGTAGCGGACTCCAAATCCGACTTCAGACCAGTGACAAGTGAAGTACCACAGGGTTCAGTCCTGGATCCTCTCCTGTTTGGTATCTACTTTTCTAAAGTGCAGGCTAACACAGAAGGTCTTTGGCTAACGAAGTTTGCAGATGACCTCAAATGAGGAGCCATAATTGAAACTCCTAATGATGTGGACATCCTACAAAAGGGCCTCACTGAGACAGATACCTGGTGTCAAAGCCTTGGCCTCAAGCTTAATGCCAAAAAGTGCATTGTCATCCCCTTTGGTAAAAACTCTGTACCCATGAACTACAACATAGGTGGTAGTATACTTAACACTGAAAGTGTGATAAGAGACCTTGGGACACAGGTGGACAGTAGTCTCTCCCTTGATAATCACATCACCACAGTAGTCAGGAAATCCTTCTACGTGGCACACCTCACCACAAAAGGTTTCTCTACTCATCACTCATTAGACCCATTATAGAGAACAGCGCCCCTTTTGGTATGTACCTCACAAGACATCTACAACAACTGGAAAGGCTGCAGAAATACCTCACAAAGAGGATTACTGGCTTCAAACAGATGCCCTATGCAGACCATCTTAAAAAAATCCAGCTTTACTCCATTGCATATCACCTACTCAGAGGTGATCTCTGACTAACATACAAAGCTATGTCAAACCTAGAGCTGTTGGACATGCTCTACTTAATGAAATCCCAATTTCTCTGAGCTACACGCTCTAGGGACCTAAACTTTGTCACCACAATAAACAGAACAAGATGGAGGGATAGATTCCTGTCCCAGAAACTTCCCATACTCTGGAACAAACTACCTATCTATATCAAACAAAGCTCCTCATTAGCACTCTTCAAGAAAAATCTTGATGATTGGATGGGAAATAGGAAATTCACCCCAGGGATCACCTCTGTGGCTCTGCTCGACAGGGGCACAGGAAAATAATTTTCTTGAGTGGCGAAAGCCAGGGTATCTTTTTGGCTAGGTTTGTATAAGCCCTAGGGCTGATAGCCTAGTGTCTACCTACGAACCTGTGAGCCTAAGTGAGCTGTGCATGGCATAGCATAAACACAGTTAGCTGCTTAAAACTGAAAATTTGATTTCAGTCACCTTACAAAGTGCAAACATGCTTAGTGGCATTGTGTGGTGGTCAGCAACATGGATGGTAATGGCTGCAGAAATTCTACTTGTTACCCAACTGTCTCTGTGGCACAAGGTGTAAATGCGCTCAGCTAAAAAAGAGGGAGCATAGGTAATGTGTGGATGGAATCCCACAGTATTTATTTTTACTGAGAAGGGGTCATAATGAGTATTTACACAAGTAATATGTGTTTGCTATTGCCTGTTACATGCATCCGTTGCCTACCTATGCGCACACATGGTTCAGTACATAAGGAAAAAAGTGAAAAATTTGATTTGATTCACCTTCCTTTTCTCAAATAGGTTCAGTGATAATGCACCGCTATCAGCAATCTGGACAGTACTGAGTGTGCAATATACACCTCCTACCTAGCTTTTCCTATGGCACCAGGTGTAAGTACAGAGAGTTCATGCTCAAAACACTGATGAGCCAGGGTTCGATTCCAGGACACTTTTTTTTCACAACTTTGATTATAAGGGTAATACTATATAGCCTTAGCTCTGTATAGCAGGTTGATTGACAGAAATGTATCATTACTGCTTGCATACACATACTTTTGTAGCTAGCATATGTACTATGTGTGTAACTGGTTTAATATGACAGTGATGATTATGTAATAAAAAATGATGTTGCATATCTCATAGAATCATAAGAAGTTACTAGGCTATTGGCCCTGAGGCACTTACAAGCCTAGCCAAGAATTTAGCCCATGTTCCAACAAATCAGCTCCCTGTGTCACTGCCCAGCAGAGACATGGGTGGAATCCCAGGGGTGAATTTCTGTTCCCCATCCAGTTATCCAGATTGCACTTAAAAACGTTTAATGGGGTACTCTGCTTTATGTGGAGAGGGAGTCTATTCCACAAACGGGGAGTCTCTGACACACAAATCTGTCCCGCCAACAAGTCCTATTGATGTCACAGACCAGGTTCAGATCACGTGTGTGGGTTACTCGAGTGGAGCTTGATTGTGGATATACAGCAGTCCCATCAGGGCGGGGTCTAAGATTGCTTTCTATGCCAGACAGAGGTCACATCTGAGGAGTCTGTAGGAGACTGAGTAGAGGAACAGGCCTTTTAGCCTATCTGTGTAGGGTAGATGTTTGAGGCCCTGGATTCTCCAAGTGAGGAACCTCTGTGGTCTCCTCAGCTGCTGCATTTGCTTTGTGAGGTACATGCCGAAAGGGGCATTGTACTCAATGATGGGTCTTATAAGGGAAGAATACAGGGACGTTATAACTACCTTGTCCCTAGATGAGAACCCTTATAATGAGGTGGGCCATGTAGAAATGTTCTGTACAACGGAGGCAATATGGTGGTCAAAAGTCAGTTTGCTATCAAGCTGGGTGCCCAAGTCCCTCAAGACCAGTTGCGTGCTTAGTACCTTATTATCAATGTGATAATTTGTGGGGATGTGACTCTCTCCAAAAGGGATGATGATGCATTTTTTGGCATTCAGTTTGAGGCCATGTTTCTGGCATCAGTTATTTGTTTGGGTGAGACCTTCTTGGAGGATGTCCACATCACTAGGGTAATTGATGATAGCACCCATCTTGCAGTCATCTGCAAACTTGGTCAGCCATAGTCCACTAGATTTGGCCTGCACCTCCGAGAAGTATATCCCAAACAGCAGAGGCCCCAAGACTGTTCCCTGGGGTACACTGCTCGTTACGGGTCTACTACTTGAGGTGCCTTCCCCTATTTTGACTAGGTGGGTTCTATCAGTGAGCCAGTTTGTATCCCTCTGGTAACATATGGATTGATGCCTAGATGAGAAAGTTTATCAGTTATACCTGAGTGGGGAATAGTATCAAAGGCTTTAACATTCAAGCCTATGTAAAGTAGAATGTACACATCTCTGATGGACACAATAGTTTACTGACAATCATCTACACCCCTCCCATAACCCAAGCTGTAAAACAAAATGTACTGTGAGGTACATATCATAGCTCCAAACTCTATTAATAAAGTCATGCAGGTATATCCAGTTCCAGTATATTGTTAGACGTTAGTCCTGCATCACACCTGAGAATGCATAAGTCAGGACCTTTTAATTTCACACACATACAGGCTTAACTGAAATATAGAACCAGTCAATATTTCAGCTGTATATCTGTAATGGCTATGACTGACAAACATGTCTTCTGTGGCAATGACAAATAATCACCTGTGTGGACAGGTGTGCCCTCTGTTTTACATGGGCTTGAATCCCACATTGTACAAATCACTTTTAACAGTGTGTAAGTCCCCACAAAATATGTGCCAAGTCATTCCATCTATCTCTCCAAAGTTATAACTTAAAATGCGAGTCATTTAGCATTTTGGTGTTGATGATTGGACAAAGGGTGATCAGATATAGCAGCACACATGCCATAAATTAATGTCAAATGTCACATCAGCATTGCTGTTTCATAAACTCCCTTCCTCTTTGTTTGGCAATGTTTCTCTTTGCTTACCATCACGCAAATGTAGTTGGCATAGTTGCACTTGTTTTTGCACTGGTCATAAAACTTGATATCACAAATTAGGAAAACATTGCAACTGTTTTTGAAGGACCTTTTCAGACATGGCAGGAGATGGGAAGGATGGTGCCAGATTCAGGGCACAGAGGTGGGGCGTGGAGGAGTCAAAAATATTTCTTACACTCCTTGTGAAATATTGCAGCTATAGGATGCTGCAGGGTGAATATACTGGGTCCCAGTACAAGGCTGAGGCTTGGAACAGCCTAGCCAAGCTTGTCTCTAGTATGACTGGCATACCATGCACTGGTTAGCAGTATAGGTACTACTACAGTAACCTAAAGAAGTGCAAGCAGGCACAACTCAACCAGTGGCTGAATGAGTTTAGAACTGCTTACTCCACCAGTTATGTAAGTATAAAGCTCAAGCAGCTTTAAATAATATAGAATGCTGTAGATAGCCAAGACCGGTTTGCATAATGCCTTTATGTCTGTTATTTCATTTTCTATTTTACAGCTGGAGATGAAATCTTGGCAAACAGGGAGGCACATGCTGAGAGGGTGGTGCAACTCAGAGAGGGAAAGGGTTTGTCTGCAGCACAACCTATCCTGACTGTAATAAATATATTGTGATTCCATTGATCAGTATCAAGTTCAGCATGCATATCATAACTGCAACAGCAGGCATGCATGCTTTCTTCTCTAGCTGTTGGTAATTGTATTAGGCATGTGTAATAGTTTATTCAGATTATTTGGGTTCAGTTCCCACAAGTAACCTATAGATTCACATTCAACAAGCGTCATTTTTACATTTGAAATGCAGCAATATTGGCTTTAACACCATGTCATTAAGTTAATCTGTAGAATCTTTAAAAACATATATGGAATTTGTGCATATTTTAAGGATTACTTGTAACAATTCATAATCGTTTTTGGGATTGTGAAAGCTCTATAGCTACTATAAGAATAAAATCATATTTATTGTAGTAAAGCATGAATGTGACATTTCATGGGTCTAATATTCTATTTTTTTTGTCTCGCCCCACCCTTTTTTGTGCACTACCTGGAATCACACCTTTCTGATGTCATACCTTTCTGACAACAAACCAAATAATTTTCAGCACAGGAGGTAGGCCAACTGCAGAAGCTTAGACTGCAAACCCTCCACCAGCTACCACACAAAGATCCAGCACCTCTGGGATGCAACCTGGCAGCACTGCCTTCACAGCCCCTGCACTACCTGGACCATCCACATCAAGTAGCATTGCCCTTACTGCTGGTGCAGTGATACCCTCTGGAAGTATTGGTGGAGGTGGTGATCATGTCACCCTCCACAAGCTGCCAGGGATGGTGCATGATCTTCTACAGAGTGACCTTGATGCCTGCATCAGCTGCCCGAAGAGTTTGCTTATTAAAATAGAAAAGAGAATCCCACATCAAGCAGTCTCATGGAGAACTGAGGAAGGAGACAGTGATGGCAATTCTGAGGGTGGATGCCTAGATTCTTACTGTTCCCACTCTTGATGGGTGTGTGCCTCGATCTCCCGTACCTATCCCCAATCATGGTGTTCCCTAATCTTTTGTATTCATCACCATCCCTGTGTCTGTCTTGTTTGTCCTTTTTGTCTGAACTTGCTTTCCTCATCTACCCTACCTACCTGACCCTCACATTCATATGTCCCTTCCCCAACATTCCTCTGTTTTAGAAATCCAAATGAAAAAAAGGGCACCTGTCCCACAAAAATTTGTCCCATTCACAACTCTCCACTTTGCATATGTGTCTTCTTGACACACTTGATGTGGTCCATTTGGCTGTACAACATCATTGCATTGCTGTTGCCCATCTATGTTGTAGTGACAGTCCAAATTCATCAAATTTTCTCTGCATGTGCAATGTACTGTGTTGAAGAAGTGGCTATCTATGGTTCTTTCCTAATTCCCTTCTGCAAATTCTTTTATTGCTTCCCCTTTGTTCTTGCCCCTGCTTGCCCCCCATTTCACCACTTTCCTATCTACCTCATTTTCACACTTTTAATCTGGTCAAAAAATAGAATCACACACCACACACATGGCCATAAATGGCCCATTAAAAAGCCTTCACTTTTTGTCGTCTGCATTTGTGTGGAGTTTGGTATCACACACCAATGCCAAGTGGAGGTGAATGGCTCTTCAAGTCCTATGGCAAAACTTGGTGAGTTTTTGCCATAGGAGACTTTAGCCTGGCTATCTCCCTGCAATGGTGCTTAAACATGTTGTGCTATAGCAACATGGAGTTAAAGCAGAATAAAGCCACTACTTTGATGCAGTTACTCTGACACTGCTGGATGGAACACAGTATAAAGTCCTCTGTGGAGTGTTGACATAAACTCACTTGGTTGAAGCTTTTTTTTTGACAAAGCATCAAGGGTTTGAGTCCAGATGCCTCTCACATCATTTCTTACTGTGATGTTATATGACTATGATATGTTTAATCACCCACATCTTAACTTTTGCCACAGTTATGAGTTCTCATGGAGATATACTGGGTACTGGCCAGAACAAATTATTTGCATTAACATCCATCCCCACAACTATGGCATATTTATCCAATCTTGTTCTGTTTGTCATAAGCCTGTTGTCCGTCTATTAATCGTTCATTACCCTACACCAGTCATTTCATGTTGTAGAGCATGGCAGCTTCAAAATTAGAACAGATGAAAAACATGCTCATGAATGTTACATTACACCAAATATACTTATGTGGATGTCCATCTATCCTTGTATGTACCCCTTCACTCCCATCCCTTCTTGATGGGTGTGTATCTATTAGGCTGATGGATGCATTAGTCATTTCATGGTTTCTGCATACATACATGATGCTGATGATGGATAATACAAACATGTTACCTTGATTCATTAGGTGATCAGTGCTCCTGTAGTGTGAAAGCTTTCAAAATCTGCTGTAGGATTCCCTTTGTGCCATGTTCAGATGATGCTGGATAAACTGTTCATCTGATATGATGTGGAAACTGTCCTTACTTTGAGGAAGCATACTGCACACACTTTTTGGGATATTCAGCTCTACACAAATAGTTAGCATATCTGCCCAGTCATAATAATAATTTCGAAAGATATACCACCCATTCTCATTTGTAGCAAACCCTACACACAACTAACTTGTGATTTGCAAAGAGGCCTGCAAAACAACTTTTTTTTAGAAGTATATTGAGGTAGGCATTACTGATACAATTTGGGGAAGACGCATATTTTAGTGTAGCAATTGGTAGTCACATTTGCAGTCCTGATCACGTTTACTTAGCTAATGACATCCTAACACCATTTGTCAACAAAACTGGATTTGAACCCTGGCTCACTTACCCTTTGACTAGAAGTTCACTACTCTTACACCCTGTGCCACAGAGAAAGCTAGGCATCAAGTATATATTCCACACTCCATACTGTCCAAAGTGCTGATGGCCTTGCATTGCTGCTGAGCTTGCTTGTATGTAAGCATACTACATTAATCCTTTCACTGTATTCCTTAACCAGAGAACTGCATTTGCTCATTAATTAACATCACACAAATGGGGAAGGCAAGGCCAACAGTTATTTATGTAATAAAACTTTGGCCACAACATTTCAAAGTCAGACTACAACATGCGCATCATACTAGCTGCCAGCAATTTCTCC
Source organism: Protopterus annectens (assembly GCF_019279795.1). Taxonomy (NCBI): domain Eukaryota; kingdom Metazoa; phylum Chordata; order Ceratodontiformes; family Protopteridae; genus Protopterus; species Protopterus annectens. The sequence goes on from NC_056747.1 coordinate 853,760,543, forward strand.
AATAACATATCTAGCAAGCCTGACATGAAATATTAACAACAAACAGATGTATTTTGCAATTACCCCAATCATGTTAATTACTGTATGTCCCAATTTGCGCACAGTTTGGCAATGAGTACCAGTGGACACTGCTACTTCACAAGTCCAGCTTGAATTCCTGAAATTTGAACCATGCATGCACTAAAACTTTGCCATCATCCACACAAATCAGTTTTTTGGCAATGCACTATGATAAGAGGTGTTTAGCGCATCTAACTCTGGTTATTGTACTGTAATCCTCCTCTATATGGAAATGAATTCATAAACACAGGAGAAGGGCGGTGACATGTTCTTCACTGAACACATACTTTCTGATATTCATGTGTACCCTGCAGCAATGCACTTGCAAATGATATATCAGAACTTAGGTCACTGTCAAACAGACTGTAGAATTACAGAGCTTAACTAAATTGTTAGATTTGGTATGGGTATTTGGTATGGTATAGTGACAATGGACATTGGTCATCTATGATCATATCCCATTGATATTGTCAGTAACTTGTATTAATGTGGGCATACCTTCATCTGAATATGAAGACATATGACTCCATCATTGCACTACAGCTGTTTCCAACCAAAGTGTGTGTGTGTGTGTGTGTGTGTGTGTGTGTGTGTGTGTGTGTGTGTGTGTGTGTGTGTGTGTGTGTGTGTGTGTATGTATGTATGTCATCTATGCAACATCCTAAGAAACAGGTATCTGTCTCAATTCTGCAATATGCATTCATGGCAGCTTCTTTCCCCTAGGTTGCCAGGATGTATTTATGTGTGCTTTAGTAAATTGTCCTCACACAATCATATCACAAGTCCTGGCTTTTCAAACACATCTCTTAATAATATATGGTGCCTGTGACACTATGATTATGTCAACCTCTATATAGTGCAGTCTGACATTATTAAATTCAGACTTCTGTGGTGGTGTGTACATTAAGTGCTGTGTTCTCCTTCTTGTGTAATTAGATAGGTAGGGGTTGTAATCTCACAGCAGTGAACTTGTGTGTAGTCAAAAAAGCATGAGTCTGTGTCATGCTGCCCTCACTTGAACAGTATTCAGGAGATGCTTTTACAATGCTACATGACACCACAGCAATTTCATGCAGCCCTCTCAGCATCCTCTTCTCAGAATACACTGATGATGCCATCCTCTATAAAGTGCACTCTGATAGTGTTAAGGTCAAACTTCTGTGGTGGCATGAACATTAAGTACTGTGTTGTCTAGCTTATCTAATTAGATAGGTAGTAGTTCTAATCTCAAAGCAATCAACTTGTGTGTCTATTTGTGTTCATTCAACTACCAGTCTGGTGACAGTTTAAAACCAGGATGTGAGTCCACAACTATGCCAGACACTCCTGCCAACATTTCCTTCTCAGCATACACTGCTGATGTTATCCTCTATAAAGTGCACTCTGACAGTGTGTTAAAGGCAGACTTGTGCAGTGGTGCTAGCGTTAAGTACTGTGTTAATGCAGCTTTTGTAACTAGATAGGTAGGCGTTCTAATCTCACAGGGCTACTTCAGTGTGTATACATGTCTCTTCATTTAACAATTAGTCTGGAGACAATTTTACACTGGGATGTGAGTCCACAGATATGTCAGACACTCCTACCCAAACAGCTTCTTCTCAGCATGCACTGCTGATGTCATCCTCTATAAATAGCATTCTGACACTGTTAGAGACAGACATCTGTCATGGCATCAGTCTCATGTTATGGAATACAGCTTCTATAACTGCACAGATGTGGTGTTCAGATCTGACCTCAGTTAACTGGTGTTTGTATGTGGTTGGTGATATATAGGTTCATATGTAGGTACTAGGCTATTGGCCCTAGGGCCTATACAAGCCTAGCCAAAAATGTACCCCGGCTTTCGCCACCCAAGAAAATTATTTTCCTGTGCCCCTGTCAAGCAGAACCACAGAAGTGATCCCCGGGGTGAATTTCCTATTACCCATCCAATCATTATATATATTATAGTCATTGCATGATGTTTTGAATTTATTTTCATTTGACTCCTATTCAGAAGAACCTTTTACACATTCCCGTGAATCCAACATCCCCTGTTTCCTTCTGTCCACATAACATCCATTCTGCAGAGCACTGGGGATGTCATCATCTGAAAGATGCATATACACATCATAAAGCAGAACCCCTCCTTGACCCTATGTAAGCCATCTGCAAACCATTGGGTGTGTGACTGCTAATTCTGTCATGGAGTTGTGCACATGTCACATATGGACAGAGGCTGTCTCTATTAAATCAAACACATACTCATATATGCACATACCCCTACTTTCTTCCATCACATAGATATAGCAATTTGTGTTTAAATGCTATAATAATGGCTAGGAATTTAAGTGCTGTTGGCTGGTAGCATAGTATTGTCCTATGACCCTCTGAACATTGCACATGTAAATGTTGTTGTCATCCGCACCTACTTTGTTGAAATGTAGATGTACTGTATCCCTAAAAAAGTGAATTCCAATCTGTGATTTGAGCTACTGTATTGATGGCTGCTGCTGCCATTTGATTACATGTCCCTTCCATAATAGCTATAGTTATATGCTTCTTGAGGACTGTTGACATGGGATGATGCTATGTATATTGTTGCCTTAATAAGACATGTGTTCTTGTACTGCAGTATATCAGCATTCTACACAGTTGTCATGCAGCGATCATAATGACAGATGCAGTATGGCACAGGTGCCTATGTGTATACTTAGTATCTGGAAATGTTATCTGACATACAGCAATATTACGTCATACTAATTATATAAGCGCATACACCTAGGTTCATCCACATGTTGTAATGCTGTCATATAGACAAACATATGTACATGTTGAGATTCACTTGCAACTTTGGCGAATTTATTGTATGCACTATTGTGTTGCTATTCAGAAAGATTATACAGGTGTTCCCCAGCAGTATTGTGTGACTCTCACCATTTGTGTCATTTACTGTTCTGCATGAGCCACATCCACCTCATTTGTAACGTGTCCACATATGTAGTGTCAGGACTATCATCCGCACATTTCCACTGATAAACATACAGGCATATGATGTACAACTGATGTAATAATGTGAAATAGGTAGAGTTGTAAGACTGTGTTAACAGTTCCACTGCATTGCATGTGATTCAGACCAAACATTTTATTTAGAAATGATGTACAGCCTGAAGTTCAACTGTAGCATAGGTACAGCTGTAGTGTGACTATACTACATCATGGACATACCATTACATCACATCAGTATTACCACTTGATGGTTTGCATGAATGCATATGGATGGATGTCAGGATTTTATGGCAGTGATCATGTAGCATTTGTGCTGAGTGTTGAAATGTACTTATACAGGCTGTTCCATGTAGTGTTTGGTATGCAAACAATATCACAGTGACAGTTTCCTCACTCATTGACACTAGACTTTGCACTGCTGTACTTTCTGTGCAAATGGGCATAGCTGATGCATTGCCTTCAGTCTCATATATTGTTGTACCATTCATTATAGTGGATCTCTTCTTAATTCACACATCAATTGCAGATGCTTCAGAAAATATCCATAACTATTAAATGTGGCAGATGTACACAATACACAGCTGTGTATAGGGAATCCACTCATAATAGTGTGTTGTTTGTATGTGTTGTTAGCTGTATGGCTGATACCTATGTCACCCAGGGATTCTTTAGTGAAGTGTATCACATTTGGCATAATAAGCTCCCACACATCTTGTTGATCATACAGAAGTATTCTTTGTGATGCATATCCATTAGGATTTGTCAGTGTAGACTTACCTTCAAGGTGTTCTACTAGATGCTTGTGTGATACATTTTTCTGTGTTGCACCCAGTAAATACACAGCTAAGTGACAACATTGATGGCATGGCTTTGATTCTTGCAGGTGTGGATTGTGGCTTATGTGTCATGCAAACCTCTCAAATGGCCAGGATTGCTCCTGATTTCAACCCAAGGTGTAACACTGTCCCTCTTAACCTGTCCAAAAACAGGTCAATTTTAAGGAAGGGGAGGTGAATTCCCCTTATAGAATACTGACAAACATTACAGTAGTACACATCTGATCCTGCAAAATATGTACAATAAGTTACACTCACACATTCTGTCAATACTGCAGATTAATAATTGTAATATTTTAAAAGTGTCCCTGATTGTGCCTGTTTCTGTCTACATTTGTCCAGGAGTCTGTTGCTATGTGTCCATGATTGGTTAAGTTGACATGTCAGTCATATTCAAGCAAGTCATTTTGCATATCTTAACATTGTGTACATGCTCCCTATTGGATATGCTGTCCTTGCTAAATGTCCTGTCCAGTGAGCATGTCAGTGATGTTTATATCACAATCATTCACATCCATTGGCATGTAACCTTGTGTGACTGCCACACATATACTATCATTTATGATGATATAATATACTTGGACAGGAGGTGTAAACAGCAGTACGTACTGTGCTATCTACATATGTGCATAATGTTATACTGCTGACTTGTCTTGGAAGTGTACATATGTTAACATATCTTATCTTGAGGATATTACCATAATTACCTTGCCCTCTTCCTCTTTCTTCATGCCTATTATTCATGTCTGCACCCATTTTCATCACCAGACTTTCCCTGTTTAGTGTATGTTTCATTATATTTGCTCTTGCCACCCCCATTACTTCATTCTGCAAATAACTGTAGTTGTGTACATTACACTCAGTCCACTTGTTTTTTTTTTTACTGTTGTTATTGCAGTATTTGCAGCCTTGGTAGTTATCATGACTGTCCGTTCAATCTTCCGCAGCAAGTTTGCTTGCTGGCATCCTTGAATGCCTCACGTTTCTGAAGTCGTGCTGCTCTGCACAGTTTCATAGTGGCAGCATGTTGCTGGCTGTGAAACCTTGCTTGTATTTGTGCAAGCATGATGAGCAGCAGCATAAATACGTTATTAACACTGCTGCTCATTGCACTAACACATAAACTCCATTTAGGCTTCATGCAAAGCCTACACAGAGTTTATTGAATTCCCAGGAATATTTTTTCATGACAATTTTAAGATTTATTTGCATATAAGAGCAGTATGACTGAAATGCTACAGAGTGCACATTAGTATAATACTTCCGAAGACTGATAAACTTTGTCGCAAACATAATGTAATACTTGCAGAAAATGCAGACGGTTTTCCTCACATACTGAAAAAAATAACTCTTTAAGTACCATTGTATAAACATTTTAATCACTCTTTTTTTTTTTTTTTAATTTCTCCTACCTTCGAACCTGCAGTACAGCAGAAGCCTGTATATTTGTTTCCCAAAAGAGCATCAACAACTGAGATCATGCTTTTTTGTTTCCATTATGATCCACAGTGCAGCATCAATCTTCATCATAAGGGTTCACATACCAAGTCTTCAGGGGCCTTTCATTGTAAAAGACTCCTCACCGTTTTTCTCCTTCTAACCTGGGGCTTTTCTGCACTACAGTAATGCCTCATGCTGTCTAACTTCTTACTTCTGCACCTCATGCCATAAAGCTTATGTCACTGTGCAGGCAGAGCCAGTCATTGGTCAACTGGTGCCCAAGGCAGAAGGGTTCCATAGTGCCTCCTACACCAGCTGGTGTCCTCACCCTGCCTGGTCTATCTACACCATCCAGATTAAATTTTTCTTCCTTTTTCTCACAGTTTGTCTTACTGTTCGGTTTTTCCTGTATTCATTCAACATGTTTTAAACAAATAATTTCTTTGCTACAAAAAATAAATACATACTGGAAAAGTTCCCCTGCTAGTGTGGTGCCATAGGCGGCCATCTAGTTGGCCTATGGCTAAGGCTGGCTATATGTGCAGGAGTATATTAAGAAATAATTCTGGCACTAACTAGAGCTCAGTTGTAAGCATCTTGTAATATCTTTTCTTTAATGATCTTTTTACTGATAAGGCATTACAGTAGAAACACGGGGTCTATATTATAACATTGAAGTTTTTAAACATCGAATGTTATAATATCGAACCAGTAATGTCGAACGCTGAAAACAGCGAAGGTGCAGGACACCAAATTCTTTCCCAGGGAAAGAATTCGGTGGGCCATTGCTGTGGCTTCGCTGTTTTCAACGTTCGATATGTTGGAACATTACGGGCCGGGTTCAGGTAAGCGTGCGATTGTGTGTAGGTTAGAGTTAGGGGGCGAGTTAGGTGAGTTAGGGTTAGGGAGTGGGTCAGGTAAGTGTGCGGTTGTGTGGACATTAGGGTTAGGGGGCAGGTTAGGTGAGTTAGGGTTAGGGTGCGGGTGAGTGTGCGATAGTGACGGACCTTAGTGTTAGGGTTGGGTTAAGGTAAGTGGATAGCTAGTAGTGTATGTAAAGTTTAGTTTAGGTTTAGGTGTAGGAATTTAAGTGTATGTGTGTGGATTGCTGTTTTTGTGTGTGTTTGTGTTGTGTGTATGTTTCTCGGAATAGCGATTTTTTTCCCTGGGAAAAAATTCGGTATTCTGACTGTTCGATGTTTTCAGATTTCAGTGTTTGGGGATCGATATTATAACATTCAGTGTTTAAAAACTTCAGTGTTATAATATAGACCTGAAACACGCATAACTATACTTTGTTATTTCAAATTAGTAATTCCAAAATCTCAAAATGTGAACAGAATGCAGATCACTACTTTCTATAAAGAAATGATTTGAATATTTTACTTAGGCTCCCCCTCAGTTAAAGAATCTGCAAGTTGAGTATCATAGAAAAAAAAATAAAAGGGGCATGGGTACTCACCGAGATATAGGCAATAGTATGACTTTTTGTTCATGGTATCTAAGTTGACAAAACATTACCCCAATTGTGTCAAAACCCAAGTGTGTTAACTATATCATATTCATGTGTAGCTCTTCATGTAGGTGTAATGAATTGCTGTCTTTGTTGCACATGCTAATTATCTGCTACAAGCTTGTATTTTCACAGTGGATGTGAATGACAGAAAGTTTCACTTTACTGTATAGCTATAAGTGATACTTGGTTATATTGTTTTGTGTATTTGTGACTTATCTGAAACAACATGCTACTAGATGCTGGTCAGTTGGATAGTTTGCAAGTGGATGGATATACAGACAGAGAAAATAGTGACAACAAGAAAAGTGACACAAAGAGACAGGAGACAGCAAGTAAATGTCCGAGTATATCTGTGTTCTGTCCATGTCTGAGTTATTCATGCACAAAATGCAAGGGCTAAAACTAAAAACTACCATGAGAATGCAAAGCTTCAAAGATCCTCACAGATCACAGGATTACAAGATCATAGGAAGTTACTAGGCTAATGGCCCTAGGGCCCTTACAAACTTAGCCAATTTTTGCCCTTGTTTCCACGATCAGCACCTATTGCCCCTGTCCAAGAGAGACACAAGTGGAACCCACTGGGTGAATTTATGGTTACCCATCAAATCATCCAGATTGTGTTTGAAGAGGGCCAAAGAGGTGCTTTGCTTTACATGAATTGAGAGTCTGTTCCACAAGTGTGGTAACATCTGGGAGACAAATCTATCCCTCCAGCAGGTTCCATTAATGTCACATACCAAGTTAAGGTCTTTAGAGTGAGTAACCTGTGAGCCATTGGACTTATTTATATGTAGCATTTCCAATAAAGCAGAGTCAGAGATTGTCTTGTTCACAAGGCAGAGTTCGGCTCTAAGTAGTCTGTATGAAGCAGAGTTAAGTGACAGTGATTTCAGCTGATCCACATAGGACAGATGCTGAAGACCTTGAATTCTCCTTGTGAGGAACCTATGGTGTCTCTCCAATTGCTGCAGATGCTAGGAAAGGTACATACCAAAAGGCGTGTTGTACTCAGTTATTGGGCTGATGAGGTAAGAGAACAGGGAGGTCATACATTCTTTTTTTCTGGAGGCAATGTCCTTACTTATGAGATGACAAATATAGAATGCCCTTCTTACCACTTTGGAGACATGGTGATCAAAGGTCAATCTGTGTACCCAGGTCTTTCACCACTGAGTGTGTGCTTAGGGCGTTTCTATTGATGTGGTAGTTAGCTAGAACATCGCTCTTACCAAAATGGATGATAATTATATATATATATATATATATATATTTTTTTTTTTTTTATTTGCATTGAGTTTAAGGCCGTGACTTTGGCACCAATCATTTGTTTGTGTAAGACCCTGTTGTAGGATGTTGACATCATTTAGAGATTCTATGACCACACCCAGTTTGCAGTCATCAGCAAACTTTGTCAGCCACAGATCTTTAGTTTTTGCTTGTACTTCAGAGAAATAGATTCCAAACAGTAGAGGTCCCAGGACTGATCCCTATGGAACACCAATGGTTACGGGTCTACTTTTGGAGGTAGATTCCCCTATTTTAACTGTATGGATTCTATCGGTGAGCCATTTAACAACACACCTAACAATATAATGGTTGATATCTAGCTGGTTGATTTGTCAATAATGCCTGAGTGGGGAATAGTATCAAAAGTTTTGGCTAAGTCTAGGTAGGCTGTATACACAGTTTTCCCCTCATCCAGGGCTCTGATGACTGTCACAAACAGTGTCCACCAGGTTTAACAAGCATGATCTCCCTCTGACAAATCCAAACTGAGTAGGATCAAGTGTTGGGAGTTTACTTATATCTTTGTTGATAAGGTCCATGATGATTTTCCCCATGACCTTGCAGATAAGGTTAGTCAGGCTAATAGGTCTATAGTTCCCAGGGTCAGTGGAAGCACTACCTTTGTGCAAGGGGATAACGGCGGCCATTTTCCATTCATCTGGGATGAAGCTGACACTTAGACTATGATTGAAAAGAGTATCCAATGGTATTGCTAGTTCTTGTTGGACCCCATGTAGGATGCAGCCTGGGATGTTATCAGGTCCCATAGGTGCTGTGTTTTTTGCTTTAGAGAGGGCATTTATGACCTGCTCTCTAGAGATACAAGGTGGGGGACAGGTGAAAGGAATGTCATGGGGTATGCATGGTGGGGACAGGGGAGTGAACTTTTCACAGAATCTGTCAGCTAATAGCTTGCTATGTCCACAGGCTCAGTGTATGTGGTATCATTAACTACATGTTCAGCGCAAATCTGGGTCTTACCTTTTAGGCTATGGATGTAAATAAGGAATGCCTTATGGTTGTCCTTAGCTGCAGATGCTAATTTGGATTTGTAGTTTCCTTGGGAGGACTTCACAAGAAGTCTTACTGCTTGTTTAAGCTGAGGAGGGAGTGTTTCCAGTTTAGGTCTTGCTCCATCTTAGTTTTGGACATCAATTTCTTTCTTTTATTGTAAAGCCGGTTAATGGCAGTTGTCAAACAGGCAGGTTTGCTCTTCCTTGAAGAACTTGTTTTGGTCCTATCAGGTACGGCTGCATCAATGCAGTTATACAGGTGTTTGTAAAAGCACTGGTGTAGGACTAAGCATAGTTGCCAGTTCCATCTGAGGAGGGAGGTGCAGTAGCCTATGAACCTATAAGTAATCCCCCACCGCTGTCAATGAAGAAAGAAAGAGGCTATTAAAAAAGAACAGAAGCCTTGAAAATGACAACAGTATTGTTCACAACACTAAGTCAACTAAGGGTCTTTGCTCTCAGAAAAGGATTCAACATTGGTTTACGTATAAATTAAAACATAAGTTGACCTGGTCCCTTTATTGGACTAAGGGACACTTACTTGTTCAGCCTACAAGACATATGCCATTTATTAGATACATGTACTAAACGTACTAATATAGACTGGGATCATTACTCAAGCCCCAACACTCTAGCCCAAAGGTTCCTAGAGTTCATAAACTCAAATGCCATGGAACAACTAGTCACCGTCCCCACAAGAGGAGATAACATACTAGATCTCATTATCACGAACATGGGGTCACAATGTTCAACACCGGAGGTATACCCTTCACTGGTGAGATCAGACCATAAACTAATCTCACTGGAAGTACACATCCCGCCCCCACCTGAGATAAAAAAGACCACAGTGAAGAACTTCTCAAAAGCCGACTTCACACTTCTAAAGGCTAGTGTGGTCTCTTTTAAGGCCCCCGAGTCTGTGGAAACCATTACTCAAGCCACTGAATCACTTACAAATGACTTCTACCAGCACCTACAGGACTGCATGGATCAGGCAATCCCAAACAAAACAAAGACTCTTTGTACCAAAGGCAAGCGTCCAGTTTGGTGGACCCCAGCCATAAACAAGCTCTACAACAAAAGGAGGAAGCTACTACAAGATAGAGCAAAATCCTTAAAAGGGAAAACACCCTTGATCATTATAAGTAAAAAACTAAGATCTCTCATAAAATCATCCAAGGCAAATTTTGAGAGAAAAGTCGCTAAGGACTCAAAGGACAATCATAAGGCCTTCTTTAGCTATGTTAGAAACCTGGGAGGAAACTCCCAGATATGCTCAGAATTAGTTCAAAATGATGTAAAAATTACTGAACCTACAGACATTGCCAACATACTGGCTGACAGGTTCAGTGCAAACTCCCCCCCCCCAAAAGGTGAGATATCTATACCAGAGAATTATAGCCCCCCAAACATATCTAAACCTCAGGTGAGAACTGCTCTCTCCAAGGCAAAAAACACAGCATCCATGGGACCAGATGGTGTCCCCGGATGTGTGCTCCACGAACTCAATGAGGAATTAAACCCGCAGTTAGGGCAGCTGTTTAATCTTAGCCTCACCTCAGGATATGTGCCTAAGGAGTGGCGTACGGCAACTGTGGTCCCACTTCACAAAGGCGGTGCCTCCACCGACCCGGGAAATTACCGTCCCATCAGCTTGACAAGCTTGATCTGCAAAGCTATGGAGAGGATCATAATGGAACTCATAAATAAAGACATAGGAGACTTGCAGACTTTGGATCCGACCCAGTTTGGCTTTGTCAAGGGCAGATCATGTCTTTTAAACTTGGTTGACTTTTTCGAAACAGTCACCAAGGCCATTGATGAGGGAAAGGCAGTCCACACAGCCTACCTCGACCTGTTAAAGGCTTTTGACACAATACCCCACTCAGGTATCATTGAAAAACTCATCAGCTTAAATGTAAACCCATATGTCACAAGATGGGTTGCAAATTGGCTAAGTGACAGAACCCACAGGGTCAGAGTTGCTGGCGCCATGTCAGACTCAAAGCCTGTCACAAGTGGTGTCCCACAGGGCTCAGTCCTGGGCCCTCTCCTGTTCGGCATCTACTTTTCAGAAGTACAAGCAAACATAGGAGGATTATGGCTGACAAAATTTGCAGATGACTGCAAACTGGGCGCCATAGTTGAGAACACATCTGACACAGATATCCTTCAGAAGGGTCTTATAGAAACGGAAAACTGGTGCCAGAGCCATGGCCTAAAGTTAAACGCCAAAAAATGCATAGTCATACCCTTCGGGAAAAACAAGGTTACCCCTAGCTACCATATAGGTGGCAACCCACTAAGCACAGAAGAGGTTATCAGGGATCTGGGTACCCAGGTTGACAGTAACCTTTCATTTGACACTCACGTTGCCAAAGTAGTTAGGAAGACCTTCTACATTGCTCACCTGATCATGAAGGGATTCACATCTAGATCAAGGGAAGTCATCGTCCCCCTGTACTCATCACTCATCAGACCAATGATTGAGTACAATGCCCCATTCAGAATGTATCTGACACGACACCTGCAGCAACTGGAAAGGCCCCAAAAGTTCCTCACCAAAAGGATAAAGGGTCTCAAAAATATGTCCTATGCTGCCCGACTGAAGGAACTTCAGCTCTACTCAGTTGCTTACTGTCTGCTCAGAGGTGACCTGTGCCTGACATACAAGGCCATGTCCAACCCAGAATTGATGAACATGCTTCACCTCAAAAAATCTAGATCCCTCAGAACTACAAGGGCGGGAGACTTAAACCTTGACACGGTTATTAATAGGACATGCTGGAGGGACAGATTCATCACCCAGATACTCCCTATGCTGTGGAACAAAATCCCAGTACATGTGAGGCAGAGCACCTCGCTGGCTTTGTTCAAGAGAAATCTTGACCAATGGATGGGAGATCGCAGATATACCCCAGGGATTATCTCAGTGTCACTGCTTGACAGAGGCACAGCAAAATAATGGGCATAGTATCCTCCAAACTAAAGGGGTGGCAAAAGCCACAAAACTCTGGGCTAGGCTTGTAAATGCCCTTGGGCAGATAGCCTAATATGAACCTATGAACCTATAAGTCATCCTGGATTAAGCGTGTGTGTGTGTGTGTGTGTGTGTGTGTGTGTGTGTGTGTGTGTGTGTGTGTGTGTGTGCGTGCGTGCGTGCGTGTGTGTGTGTGTGTGTGTGTGTGTGTGTGTGTGTGTGTGTGTGTGTGTGTGTGCGTGCATATATGTGTTTAATCCAAATTATATATAAATGGAGAAGTAGATTAAAAAATGCTGGGCAGCTGTCTAACTGGTGTAGCTCTGAGATTTCTTTGTTCAAATGGGCTTTTCCAGACATAGCAACAGCAGCTGTGTGTTATTGCATTCATGAACAGCATTTCTATTAGTGTCTAGAAACAGACTTTATTAGCAGGATTGACTTCTGAAAAGATCCACCTAGTACCTGCTCAGTCTGACTTCATATTTTCAGGAATGATCCATCTAACACCTGCTCAGTCTGACTTCATGTAGGGAGGAATGGCTTCTGTAAAGATCCACCTAGCGCCTGTACAGTCTTATATCATAGACACTAACTTTTGCTCATTAACTTTGCCTCCTTTCTGCTTCTTTAACAACATCATCATATAATCATATCTGCACCACAATGGTATACAGTGTGACTGTATGATTATTTTTTGGGTATATCTTCACTGTGAAATCTATTGCTTTTCTCACTGGGTGCCTAAAGCCTGTTGGACACTCTTGAATTACTCCTGTGGCTGCCTTCTCCACGGTATATACCATTTCCCACTCACTGCTTTTTCTGCATCTTCCTGTTTCATTGGCAATGTTTCCCTGTGTATATGTGTTTCTCCCTTTAACATTACTGTTCATTGTCTGCCATTTTTTGAAACTGACTTCACAGCATAAGGATCATAAGCTCCTTTGATTGCTCAGATCAATAAATTAATTCATTTTATGCGGGTGTTAGATGCTTTTTTATACCTTTTTCATGTTATGTTGCTTCACCTCCAAACTTCAAAGGCAGTCCTAAACAATGGTGGTGTGGCTTTAGGAATCTGTGCCATCTATTTAAGATTCTTCCTCCTAAACTGCAGACCTAGGTCATCCTGACTCTCATGAGCTCCTCTGGTCTTATTACTTAAATATTAAATCAGACTTTCTAATGGACCTTAATGCTCAAGGGTGTACCAATCACTGCTGTTCTGTGATATTAGATAAATATGGGTGCATTTGCTGGTTCTGCTCTTTCCTGTGAAGGATGCCATCTGCAGAGTTATGCATAAGATGCCCAGTAGCTTGCTCCACCCTTGTTCACCACCATCCTTAGCAAACTCTCATGTCTGGGCTACACAAAGGCATTCTTGTAATATAACCTTCTCTTCTACATACTAAGTACATCCCCTAAACAAATGTATTAATAACAATGGTGAGTACCCCATCCTTCAGTGTCACTGAAGACACATGCAAAGAGTGGTTGGGTCTGGCATAAAGGTTAAGGTTTTTACCTCACAGGCACAAGGTACAGGGCTTGATTCTTACCTTTGGTCAATGTTTGGGTATGGGCTAAATGTGTCATAGTTTCCAGACTGATTGCCAAGTATTTACTTATGAGTGAGGGCAGATAATGACCATTTAATCCATGTAGCCCATCCTCAATCCACCTTAAAGAGAACTCTCACTGTAATCTGACTTGCAATTAGCATTCCTCTCATTCCTTCAGTATCTATCTGTCCTGTGTTACTATACATTTGTGAAGCATTTTTGGATTCATTACATTTATGGTAAGCTTCTCCATGCCTCAATGAAAAAAAAATAACCCCCCCAAACTGTCCTCCTGTTTTCATGTCTTGTTCATCTGCAGCTGCCTTTCCAAATGATTTTGCCTGTGTGATATCCCTTTAATTTATCTGTATATCCCTGCCATGTTTTTCTTCCTCAAGGCTGCACACCTCAAGTTCAGTTAATTAATACAAAACTTGCTAGTGAAGACCTTGTATTATCTTGGTAATCATTATTTGAATACTTTTAATGCTGTTAATATCATTGCTGAGAAAGCATCTCCGGAACTGTACACAATACCTAGGATGAGATCTCATCCCTTTTCTTTTATCCTGATCTATCTTTTGTGCCAGAGTTATCTCATTCTTCCTTTACCCTTTCTTTCCTTTTTCCTGTCCTTATTAGAGTGTCTTCAAATCAATCCTCTTGATGTTCTCCTATGGCCCACTTGCCCAGTTTTCCTCAACTGCCACTATTTCCATAATCCTATACCCACATTCTCACATTTAGCCTTGTCATTGTTTTACGAATGATGAATTACAGTGTGCCATGGTCACGTAACACAACTGATTGTCTTAAATACACCTCCATACTTTCATTACTTTGCTTAGCAGTTTGCCAAGTCTTTTACCCTCCCTAGTTTCTTCATGTCAGTTTTACAAGTACTTCTTAATCTAATACCAATACTCCAGCTCACTTCAGGGAGACTGAAACTGCCAGTTAGCTTCATCATCTTTTTACTGCCATGCCCTTAATATAACCTTCACCAACTCATCGCACTCTCTTTAGTCATTCAGCATCCTGGACATAGTGTCTCCCACCAGATTACTTCCACTCCTGTTCACCTTGAAAGCTGTCATTAGCTACTTTATGCTCTTCGCCCTTTCTTTGTTTTAGTCCTTTTTTTCACTTACTGCTTACAGCACCTTGTATCATAGGTTCATAGGTAGGTACTAGGCTATTGGCCCTAGGGCCTATATAAGCCTAGCCAAATGGTACCCTGTTTTTTGCCACCAAAGAAAATTATTTTCCTGTGTCCCTGTCAAGCAGAGCCACAGAAGTGATCCCCGGGTGAATTTCCTATCTCCCATCCAATCATCAAGAATTTTCTTGAGTGCTAATGAGGAGCTTTGTTTGATATAGATAGGTAGTTTGTTCCAGAGTATGGGAAGTCTCTGGGACAGAAATCTATCCCTCCAGCATGTTCTGTTTGTTGTGGTGACAAGGTTTAGGTCCCTAGAGTGTGTAGCTCGGAAGGATTGGGATTTCTTCACGTGGAGCATGTCCAACACCTCTGGGTTTGACATAGATTTATATGTTAGGCAGAGATCGTCTCTGAATAGGTGATATGCGACAGAGTAAAGCTGGAGTTTTTTGAGACGATCTGTTTGAGGCCGGTAATCCTCTTTGTGAGGTATTTCTGTGGCCTTTCCAGTTGTTGTAGATGTCTTATGAGGTACATACCAAGAGGGGCGTTGTACTCTATAATGGGTCTAATGAGTGATGAGTAGAGAGGAACAATGACCGCTTTTTTCCTGGATGAGAAACCTTTTGTGATGAGGTGTGCCACGTAGAAGGATTTCCTGACTACTATAGCAATGTGATTATCAAAGGAGCGACTACTGTCTACCTGTGTCCCAAGGTCTCTTATCACACATTCGGTGTTAAGTAGACTACCACCTATGTGGTAATTTATGCATACAGAGTTTTTACCAAAAGGGATGATAATGCACTTTTTGGCATTGAGCTTGAGGCCATGGCTTTGACACCAGGCATCTGTCTCAGTGAGGCCCTTTTGTAGGATGTCCACATCGTTGGGAGTTTTGATTATGTCTCCTAGTTTGCAGTCATCTGCAAATTTTGTTAGCCAAAGACCTTCTGTGTTAGCCTGTACTTCAGAAAAGTAGATACCAAACAAGAGAGGACCTAGGACTGAACCCTGTGGTTCTCCACTTGTCACTGGTCTGAAGTTGGATTTAGAGTCTGCTACTTTCACAGTGTTGGTTCTGTCAGTGAGCCAGTTGGCAACCCATCTTGTGACATAGGGATTTATACCTAGTTTAGTGAGTTTGTCTATAATTCCAGAGTGGGGGATGGTGTTGAAAGCCTTGGAGAGATCTAGATAGGCTGTGTGAACCACCTTACCCTTGTCTACGGCTTTGGTGACTGCTTCAAAGAAGTCTAGCAGGTTTAGGAGACATGATCCGCCTTTTACAAACCCAAACTGAGTAGGGTCCAGAGTTTGGAGATTACCAATATCATTGTTTATAAGTTCCATGATGATACGCTCCATAGCCTTGCAGACCAGACTCGTCAGGTTAATGGGGCGGTAGTTCCCGGGGTGGGTTCAGGCGCCTAGGCAGCGAGACATTTCCCTGTGGTACATTTGACTGGGGACACATGGCTGAAGTGACATTCAGCTGCAGAGAAATATGGCTGTTTGCAAATTCCCTGTGGGCAAAGAGAAGCACACCCTGCCATGCTCACAGCTTTAATAACCAAATGAATGGTGGCAGAAGAAGTGATGAGTGTTGTGCTCAGTGTACAGTACATACTTATGTAACTACAACATGTAGAAGTGTGCTACAGCATGGAGGAAATCATGCAGGATACTGTAGTCACATTTATGCTCCAGTATGTGTTTTAGGTAATGTTCCCTAGACACTGTGAAGGGGGTAGTGGTCCACACACTCCAGTTATAAAGGCACTGCCCATTGTGCACTGCATTTGTACTGCCAGTGACATGCCCTCTGGCCAGCCTGCTGTTGATGCCTGCCATATTGCCTGCTGTCTCATGTTCCATTGGGGACCATGGACATTGTTTTCCCCCTGTGCATTTGGTTACTGAAGTTGTGGGCATGCCAGCATATGCTTCTCTTTGCCCACAGGGAATTTGCAAACAGCCATATTTCTCTGCAGCTGAATGTCACTTCAGGCATGTGTCCCCATTCAAATGTTCCACAGGGAAATATCTCGCTGCCTAGGTGCCTGAACCCTCCCGGGGGTTCAGGCGCCTAGGCAGCGAGACATTTCCCTGTGGTACATTTGACTGGGGACACATGGCTGAAGTGACATTCAGCTGCAGAGAAATATGGCTGTTTGCAATTCTGTGGGCAAAGAGAAGCACACCCTGCCATGCTCACAGCTTTAATAACCAAATGAATGGTGGCAGAAGAAGTGATGAGTGTTGTGCTCAGTGTACAGTACATACTTATGTAACTACAACATGTAGAAGTGTGCTACAGCATGGAGGAAATCATGCAGGATACTGTAGTCACATTTATGCTCCAGTATGTGTTTTAGGTAATGTTCTCTAGACACTGTGAAGGGGGTAGTGGTCCACACACACTCCAGTTATAAAGGCACTGCCCATTGTGCACTGCATTTGTACTGCCAGTGACATGCCCTCTGGCCAGCCTGCTGTTGATGCCTGCCATATTGCCTGCTGTCTCATGTTCCATTGGGGACCATGGACATTGTTTTCCCCCTGTGCATTTGGTTACTGAAGTTGTGGGCATGCCAGCATATGCTTCTCTTTGCCCACAGGGAATTTGCAAACAGCCATATTTCTCTGCAGCTGAATGTCACTTCAGGCATGTGTCCCCATTCAAATGTTCCACAGGGAAATATCTCGCTGCCTAGGTGCCTGAACCCTCCCGGGGTCCGTGGTGGCTCCCCCTTTGTGGAGTGGGATAACTGTTGCTGTGCGCCATTCAGTGGGCACAAAGCCTGAGGTGAGGCTATGATTGAACATGGTACTTAGGTGGGGTGCCAGTTCGTTCTGTAGTTCATGTAGAATGCAGCCTGGGATGTTGTCAGGTCCCATGGATGCTGTGTTCTTGGCTTTGGAGAGTGTGTTTTTTACCTATGCAGCCGTGATTACAGGTACTTTGCATTCTTCCGGTATAGAGATGGGCCCTTTAGGGGATGAGAGAGGGGTAAAGTTAGCACTGAGCCTATCTGCCAGGATGTTGGCAATATCAGTTGGTTCTGTATATTTAGTGCCATTGTGCTGTAACTCAGAGCAGATGAGTGTTGCCATTGAGATTCCTGACATAGATATAGAATGCTTTGTGGTTCTTAGTTTTGTTTAAACTTTAATGAATATACATCTGATCCAATTGCTTTTCTACCTTTAAGGTTCAGCTTTTTTAGACAGATATATTTAGGTTTGAGTTTGTGGGTGTTTCCTCCACATGAGAAATACCTTTTCTTCAGTGTTCAGTGAAAGTGGTTGCAGAGAGTAAGTTTCATAATCTCGGCATTTATTGGAATGGTTGTCAATGTTGGCTATTTCCCGTTGCTCCCTAACCTTCTGTTAATGTTATGCTTATCTGGTTGCCTTGTCTGAAGTTAACTAACCTGATTATTGTATATGAGAGTTATAAAGCAAGATTTGCTGTGAACCATATGAGGTGGTGGTTTCTTCCCCCACATGATGACATGTTTCCAATTCTGAAATTATCTCCCCAATCTCATAAGTGAGCATTCAGAAGTGATCTTTCCAATTCAGTGTCAGTGCTAGTCTCCTCAGGTACCCCTGAGTAAACCACTGATAATAATCCTCTCCCTGGATGTGTTTGCTGAAGAGGTTCTAGCTCATATGTACCATAGGTTGCCTGGCAGCTTTCACAGAGGACTGAGGCTATAGTCCAGTGGCTGATTCTCTCAACCTTTGTTTAACTACTGTGTGACTGAGCAAGTCACTTAATCAGACAGCACTCTAGGGCAGTTGAGAAACTGGGCTGGGTTCCTCAATGGTCTTGTTGACCACATGCCTAATATCTACTTATGAACTTATACTGAGACGTCCATAATGCTCTTCTGCCATTCTAAGGATTTAGTGCTCCGTCTTCTAGCATATTTTCATTCCTTAAACCCATGTTAGTAACTCTTATACTGGTTGTGTTGCCTCTCCAATCGCAAAGGCTCATAGCTTCACAGATTAGATTGTAAAGTTTATGACCTACTGGCTTTTAAGAAGTCTGATATCTGTAATGTTGAAATTTTCTTGTCCATATAAATGTAGAAAAATTATTTTTGAAAGTAGTTAATAAATGAATGTAAAGGTATGCATACTCGGTAGTCTTGGAATGAGTTGTATAATGTTATCTATCACATTTTTTTATTACTAAAGGGATTTTTAGATTTAGGTTCTGTAGGCCAGGCTTAGCTCCTCAGTGGTCTGTTTTAAGCATAAACATTTAAAAGCAACTACAAAACACATTGCCACAGTGAACAGACAGAAGTCATCTCCAAGTAGGCTGTAAGAAACAGAATATAATGACAATTCTTGAAACCTTTCTGAATAGTACAAGTTTTCCAAACCTGTGGTCATTCTAATGATTCATTTTAATTTTCCAAATTCTTTCACATGGCTTGAATATAATTTTATGACTTTTGTAGATGAGTACTGGTCAGAACTTAAAAAGGCTATCACTGTTTCTCGATCTTTAATAATTGCACACCTCAGAATAGAGGGAATACTTCAAGATACCATTATCTCAGAATCAGTATATATTACCCTTGTTCACTCTTAAACTCCTGCTGCCATTATGATTACAATTACAATCTTCAGTTTTTTAAATGAGACCCATTAGACAACCATTTCCATAATTTAGTGTTTCCACTGAAATAATAAACATTGGTTTTGAGGGTTTACTATCATTTTGTCATTCTCACTCCAAGCGAAATTTGGTTTGTACAAACCATATAAATGAAAATCCACTGCAGCGAACAACAAAATAGTTGAACGTGGAAGTGGTGAATCTTCGAATTTGAAGCATTCACCATACTTCTACAAATGGAATTACTGTGCAATGCACAGTGAAGGACGTGTTTGCAGGGGGACAAGCCCCCCTGCACTCCCCACACCCCCCTGCTACTTAGATATACAAACTCCAACATTGCACTATACTGAGGGAAAGGGTACATTTCCCATTTCCCCACTATAGTACGGTCTGCATGAAAATGTAGAAAGTCACAATAGTGAATGCTGTACTGCATTCGCTGTTCTACATTTCTATATTTTTGCATTCGTTCTTCCGATTCTACCAAATGGTTCAATTCAGACTATTGTGACTCGCACAAAGTCCGATCGCCCATTTGATAGTAAACCATTCGCACAGGCTATTTTTCTAATGCAGGAGGAAACTTTCCAAGTGTCCCAAGTTACTAGCAAAACCAAATCATAGATCAGTGGGCTAACTCTTCAACTAGATTTTATCTTGCTAGTGTGGGATGTCCTGGAGTTTCTCAATATTCACACAGTCATATGTGTTAGCTGTTTAAGCCTTCTGCCTCACGTGAGAAAGCCATTTTGTAGGACTGTCATATAATTTCTGGCCCAAGTCATTTGTATGTAGGTGAATATAGACGTCTCCCTTTCTGTCCCCAACTGTCATTTCGTCAGTCTCTGCAGTCTTTAGAATCATTATCCTGTATTGTTTTCCTAATGTGTCATCAATAAGCTGTCTTAACATTGTATACTTTTGAGCAAAACCACAGCTAGTAACAGGCAGAAAGGCAAGGCTCACCAGTTGTAAAATCCACAGGTTTTATTAAAAGTTAGCTCTTTTGCAGTGTTTACCACTGCTTCATCAGACAAAAAAGTAAAGCAAGTGAACTTCTTTTATACTAAATTTTAGTATCAATTAACATGACAATGCAGAATCCTAATTGATCCACAAGGCATTTACTTTTAAATCAACAGCATCTAAAAACAGCACATAAAAAAGTAGCAAGTAAAAACACAAAATTGCAGAATAATACATTTATCTATTTTCTTTGCCTTTAATACTGGTTTTAGGGGTACATGGTCATTCAGACCCATTCCCCTATGCGCTCCTAACGTTTAAATCCACTGTAATTCTGCATTTTCTGTCATGTTTACTAAGTTCCCCCCTCACACTCTCAGTCACAACTTGCAAAATTTGGAATATAAATGTATGTGTGTTGCCATTTGTTTTTGCTAAAGCACTACAGTCATTCCCTCTTCTCATACAATATAAATGATCCTGCACTCTCTCTTTCAGTTTCCGGTTAGTTTTACCTATGTAAAATTTGAAACACAAAACACAGTGTGCTGCATAAATAACATTCTGTGTATTGCAGTCTGTTGAAACCCTAAGTTTCCATAAATAGCCTGTCTCTGGGTGCTTGAAATATATAGACGGATCAATATAATCACAGTATGCACATTCCTGACACTTACTTGTACCCCATTGTCTTACCCCTAACTTATGATATAATCTGGGATAACATAAACATTGTTTAAGATTATTTTTGTTTTTATACACAAAAATAGGCCGTTGGCCTACCAGTTCTTTTACCTTCTCATCAGTGTGTAAGATATGCCAGTTACTTCTGACCACTTCCCTAATCCTGTTCACCTCTGATATGTAGGTAATGACCATGGGCATCTTCACAGAACTACTTTCAATGTACTTAACTATATTATTTTGTTGTGAAAATAGGGCTTAGCCCTCCTTCCTCTTTCCTCATTTGTTTACTATATGCCTTGTCAATTTCCACGTCCATACCCTCGACCCATAAAGTCATCACGTAGACGGCATAGTCCCCCATGATAGTCCTTGTCATCACAGGATAAGCATGAGGTTCTCATAGCCTGCCCCTTAATGATATTACTAAAAATGTGTTGTAGATGCATACTTTCCCTGTGCAAATACGTGGGACGATGGCATTCTTTCCTATGAATGCTGGTGGTTAGACCATTCCTTGCTTAGCTATAGTTACATCCAAAAAATCAATTTTACTCATGGATTTGTTTAGGGTAAATTTAAGAAAGTTACTGCTGGTGTTCAAATATCGGGTGTAAAGCTCTAAACTCTTTTCATCCCCCTGCCAGCCTATAAAAAGATCATCCACAAAATGTCGATATATTATTTTATGCGGGTTCAAATTATTTAGAATGTATTGATATTCCCATTCCATCATTACTAAGTTGGCATAGGAGTTTGCACAGCTAGTGCCCATAGCAACTCCTGTTTTTTGCCAGTATCACTTGCCTTTGAATAAAAATATGTAATTGTCTAGAACTAATTCCAGAAGTAGACAGAAAAGGTCCACCTGTTTTGATTCAAATTTTCCATATCTATCTAAGGCACCTTTCACTATCATTATCCCTTCCTGATTGGGAATACATGTAAATAGTGAGATCACATCTAGAGTTGCCAAGACCTCAATGCTTTTACTATTCTCTTCATTGGTTGCATTATATAGATCCTGTAAAAAGTGTTCTGTGTCCCTTACCACTACCTCAGATTCATCCAAAACCATTCTAAGTTGTTTATCCAGAAACCTAGAGATAGGGTCTGTCAACCAGCCCCCACCCACTACAATGGGTTCTTGCACTTCTGAAGCTGAAGAGCAGAATAATCAGTGTGTAATGAATAGAACACTGAATCAGGAAGTATTATCATCCAGTCACATTAGTCAGCAAGCGGTGACAAAGTGACCAATCCAGGTCCCAGTAGGGGAGTGCCATCAATAAGCTGTCTTAACATTGTATACTTTTGATCTTCTAATCTCACTCACCCCCCCCCAAAAAAAAAAAAATATATATATACATATATATATTCTTTTCTTTCCTTTTGTACAGCGGTAGCATTGTTGCCTCACAGCAAGAGGTTATCGTGTTCGATTCTCGGCTGGAGTGCCTTCTGTGTGGAGTCTGCATGTACTCCCTGTGGTTGAGTGGCCTCCGAAAGACATGTGTGAATGGGTGTGCCTTCTCTGAAGGTTGGGCGTCAGGCTGGCAACTCGGCACCATAAAAAGCGACTGCCAATCATTAGCGGACCGGAGTTCTGCTGTGGCGACCCCTAACTGGGAAAAGCCGAAAAGACAAACAACAACTTTTCCTTCCTTTTTTTTTGGTTGTGTGGTGTTCTCCTGAAGGACATTTTTGTGGGCAGTAAAACATGCTCCAGTCTGGAAAATATCACTATTTTTGGTCCTGTGCTCCTCTCACTACAGTTCCCATTGTAAAGTCTTTTAGAATTGCTGGTGTGTTGTGTTCCATGCTGGTCACAATGTGTGTTAGAATGGGAAAGTAATCATTGAGTGGTAACAATGGAGGATTATGCTTAAGCTATATTACTCAAGCCTTTCTTGGTATGGATATCCTAGGAGGCCAGTTAGAAAGAAAAAAATGTGCAATCTGCTCTCTCATGGTTTAAAAATGTTTGCATATGATTGCCTTCTAGAAAAAAGGACTTTAACATTACATTTTTCTAAATGCTCAAGGTTATGTTTGAATAAGCTTAGGGATGAACTCTGCTTCACATGAAGAGCCTATTCCAGGACGTGGAGCTCCTTTGAGATGCATATCTGTCTTGCCAGCATATTCTATTTATGTCACAAGCAAAGTTTAAATCCTTGGATCAAGTACTTCTGGTGCTATTTGTTTTGCAGATGGGTGAAAAGTCCATCTGAGTTGAATCTGAGGATGCCTTTTATGCCAGGCATAGATCACCTCTCAGTAATCTGTAGGAGATTGAGTATAGAGATAGGACCTTAAGGAGATCTATGTAGGGCAATGTTTTTATACCCTGGATTCTGTTGGTGAGAAACGTCTGTGGGCATTCCAGTGGTTGCATATGCCTGGTCAGGTACATGCCAAAATGGCCATTGTACTGAATGATGAGTCTGATAAGGGCTGAGTAAAGTGGTACTATAACTTCCCTGGACCTGGGTGCCATACCTTTATTTATAAGTTGGACAACACAGAATGATTTTCTTAATACCTTGATTACATGCTGTCAAGGGTCAGATTACTGTTTACATATCTTCTCAGATCTCTAACTACTGGGTCAACTCTTAGGGGTGTCTTATTGATGGAATAATTAGCCTGAGTGGACTTTTTCCCAAAAGACACTATAATGCACTTCTTGGTATTAACTTTTAATCATTGGCTTTGGCACCAGTCATCTGTCTATGTTAAAACCTCTTGCAAGATGTTAGTGCCATGGTAGACTCTATGACAGCTCTCAGTTTGCAGTCATCTGCAAACCTGGTGAGCCAGAAGCCTTTGACATTAGCCTTGCCCTCCAGGAAGTAGATGTTAAACAGGAGTGGGCCCAACACTGAGCTCTGAGGTAACTCGGTGGTGACTTTTCTCTTGGTGGAGGTGATCTCACCAATCCTGGCTTCTTGGGCCCTATCGGTGAGCCAGCTGGCAATCCATTGAGTCATGTAGGGATTTATGCCTAGTTCAGTGACTTTGTTAACAATACCTGAGTTGGGTATTGTACTGAATGCCTTAGCCTGCTCCCTCCCATATTGGTGAGTACTAAGTCCAGTATGTTTGAACCTCTGATTGGAATGTGCACTATCTGGACAAGGTTATTTGTGTTAATAAAGTCCAAGAAACATTTTGCCTGTAAGTTGGAGGCAGTGTATGTTTCACATTCTGTACTGGGGTAGATGAACTCTTCCATGAATGAGGTATTTGGCTGGATGTTGATTGCCTCCAGCAGATCTAGGTATAAGTTATGGGATTCTTGGTGCACAGATGGTGACCTATAGCTTGCTAAAATATGGTAAAGGACTTTATCTGTGGTGATCTGCATGTAGATGAACTCCAGGGCATCATCCTGTTTAACCAATCACATGTGTATTTACTACTAATGTAGATCAAGACACCTCCACCTTTAGTCCTTGTCTGTGTGGCTGTTTGGTCTAAACGTGTGGAAGGAACTAAAACTTTGTACTGGGAGACTACTTTCTGTGGCTTTAAAACCATGTCTCGGTTATGGCACAGATGTCTAGATCCTCCAAAGTGAGGAGAGCTTGCAGGGTATGGAGCTTCTTGTTAAGGCTCCTAGCATTGAGCAGTAACACCTTGAAGTTCCTTTGGGTTTTATTTGTTAAGCTGATAATTTTGTCAATCTGGCATTGCCTAAAATGGCTCTAAGGGGGGAGATAAAGTTTTAGCCAGTATCCAGAACCCCAAGGGGGAGTGGTGCAGACCATCTTTGACAAAGTAAAGTGGTCTATTAACCATCCTCCTGTGCTGACAAATATCGCATCCCCTGGAATGAAACCAGAAACTAAGCTAATTGCTAAAGTCAATCATTTATTGTTCATACTGTGGCATCATCCTTGGTGAAGGTAAAAAGTTGCTCAATGCAAGGCACATACCTGTCTGAAATATATATTCAGAGAGGTCCATATCATGGTCTAGTGCTGAAACTGCCCTACAGCATTCTGAGGAGGGGGCTGATGTAGTCCTGAAGTGTTATCATTCAGTTAACCCGTTAAACCAAAATCCCATCTGTTTCCTTTGGTCACAGTTTAGGAGGATGTTAAAAGCTTGATGGCAGTTATCAGAAAAAGAACAGAAAAATGCCATTAATATCCAGACCAAATTTATTCTACTGGCCTCATTTTATAAATAACCACCTTAGTTCTCCCCAGAAAATGGATCAGAGACCAAGCGTAGGTAGCCTCAGTCAATAAAAAAACAGATTATTATTATTAATAGTAATAATAATAATAATAATAATAATACTTTATGCAGATCTGAACTAATTATATTTTAATAAATGATGTGTGCATTTATATACTTTATACCTTGAGAGAAGTATTATGCATTGTTCAGTTGTTTTGTACATTATGTGCTGTAATAAGACCGTTAAACTGAAAATGTGGTGTACATATATAATAGTATACCTGACTTATATGAAAATGGATCAGTATTTTAAAAACAAAATACTGGTATCTTCATAGATTTTTAAACATTTGTCCTCTAGTCTTTTAAAACAGGAGCACAATTTTAAAAGGGAACTGAGCGGGCAGATTCTGTACCTTTCTGTATCATGTATGGATGAACAACGATTGGTTTTCTCTTGTAGCCTTCTGCTGTCATCCTAATTTAAATATAAATGAAGGAAGCTTCATTCTGTTTTGATATGGCATGTGAACCTGTTTGTATCTTTTGTATCACTCACAAACCATTTCATGCAAAGCATCATGGGAATTGGGAATGCCTGCATTCCCAAGACAGAAGTCATATTGTCATTCATTACATGTTCAGTGAAGGCCCTGCATTTTCTAATACATGTGTAACATTGGTACCTCTGAGAATGCAGGTAACTAACTCTTTAAAAATGTCTTAAAAAGTCTTACCATTAGCTTAAGGCAAAAAAAAAAAAAAAAAAAACACGACATTGAGAAATATAGAAAACATATTGCAGACTTTAGCAATAAATATCATTATTTGTGTCAGGTTAGGTCAGGTCTTCCACAATGCAGGCAATCAGCTTTCCAAAGATAAAAATAAGTTTATTAAATGTACCTTTAAATCAAAATATGTAAAAAAAATCAGTTACTGTGCAATAACCATGCATGTTTAAAAGTTGCATTGGCAAACCAGAAAAAAAACATGGTGTGGAAAGCTTTTCCTTTATTGTGGAGAGGAGGTGTAGAGATTAATATGATTATTGTATTTCCTGAATCAGTGACTTTTCTCATGTTTTCTTTGATACCGTTATGACACAAAAGCATTACAATACCTATGAGTTTATATGAGCATCTGCTGAAGTAATGCCAAGGCTCACACATAGCTGTTTCCCAATGTCAGCCAAATATGTCATAGAATTATTTTAGTCTTATGTCAATGTCACATAAGCATGTCATGTGTTTAGTTCCCATCTGGGGTGCCTTCTGTGTGGAGTCTGCAAGTTCTCCTTATATCTACATGGGTCTTCACCAGGGGTCGCAGACTTTCCTCACATCTCAAAGACATGCTGAAAGACTGCAGTGCTGATCCTGCAAGTTATATGTAATGATGTATGTGAATGCATGATCTGAAAAGGATCAGTTGTGATCTGCAAAAATACAATATAGTAAAAAAAAAAAAATCAATATACATTACTGCTAGTAACAAGCTACCCAGATTGATATCATTTTAGTTAACTTGTAGGGAGTGCCATAGCTAGAAAAAAGGTTTATCATTACAAGAAAGGTGCGATACAATTTAAAGATAATCCCAGCCACACATGCTTTTCTTCATAGCTATTTAATTTATTGTGTGATATTAGTTTTTCTTGGGCATGGAACATATCCAATGAGCCTTACTGAATTGAAGAGATACACCTAATAGTGCTTGTCAATTTTAAATAATGTTATCAAGCAACTAAAAAAGTTGGCAACATGTTGAGCAGAACTTCCCCAAACCATAATAATCAGTTCCTGAAGACCACCCATTTGTCATGAGTGCTGTCTTTTTGTGTTATTTGTTTCCAAGTCCATTCAGCAGGAACACAAGATATTTGCAGTTGACAGATTGCTTCTAATTCTTTTATACTCACCATTCTTAACATCACAGAGCATCTGTAATTCATAGTGGTTATTCCTTAAATAAAGACCTTGCTATCAAGATAGAGAAGTATAAATACTGGACTACAAAGAAACTTTAAGATCAAATATCATACATCCATACACATTTCCCGAATAAACAACTGTGAAGATAAATGTAAAAAAAAAATCTGTATGGAAACCGTATATGCATTCCTCTTCTTATCATTTCCTTTGAGGTGAAGCACAGCTAGCAGTTCAAGGCAAACAAATGCTATAGCTGCAGGAAAGCCTAACGTACACCATATTCTCAATTACATGAGTGTGAAACAATCAAGCAGAAATTCTCCATACATAACCCCAGCTGCTCCTGCTGGTGTTACTGTTGCTTTTGATGATACTTCCTCCAGCCTGTATGCATAATTAGAGTTGTTTCTGCTGATGGTATTTCCTCTTGCCCCTGTGCCTCATTAAGTTTTGTGGGTGCTGGTGTTAATGATGTTGCCAGTGTTGCTGTTGATACTGCTGGTATTGCTGCTGTTACTGTCGCTTTTGCTGCTGCTTGTGTCTACTCCTGCCTCTATACCTATTAAAGTTTGAGGCTGCTGCTACTGCTTTTATTGCAGATGGTATTTCTTCATGTGCCTCATTACAGTCTGAGGATGCTGCTGTTACTGCTGTTGCTGCTGATGGTATTTCCCCCTGCCTCTGTGGCTCCTTAAGGACTGAGGTTGCTGCTGTTACTGTTGTTGCTACTGATATTATTTCCTCCTGTCCCTGTGCCTCATTAAGCTTTGAGGGGTTTGATGCTGCCGTTGATGACGTCACTGGCACTGCTGTCATTCTTACTCTTTAGTTACTCCCACTTTGGTCTGTAGTACTGTTCCTCGTGTTTTTGCAGGCAGTATTACTGGCACTGATGCTGTTCCTGATAGAGGTGCTAATATTGTACCCCCACTATGGTCTGCAGTACTGTTCCTCATGTTGCTGCTGACAGTATTACTGGTACTGATGCTGTTCCTGATAGACGTGCTACTATTGTACCCACACTTTGGGTTTTAGTACTGTTTCTCATGTGGCTGCTGGCAGTGTTACTGGTACCAATGCTGCTCCTGATAGAGGTGTTACTACTGTAACCCCACTTTGGTCTGTAGTACTGTTCCTCATGGTGCTGCTGGCAGTATTACTGGTACCGATGCTGTTCCTGATAGAGGTGCTACTATTGTACCCCCACTTTGGGATGTAGTCCTGTTGCTTGTATTGCTGCTAGCAGTAATACTGGTACTGATGCTGTTCCTGATAGAGGTGCTACTATTGTACCCCCACATTGGGTTGTAGTACTGCTTCTTGTGTTGCTGCTGGTAGTATTACTGGTACTGATGCTGTTCCAGATAAAGGTGCTAATATTGTACCCACACTTTGGGTTGTAGCACTGCTTCTCATTTTACTGCTGGCAGTATTGTTGTACTTATTCTATTCCTGATAGAAATGCTATTATTGTACCCCCACTTTGGGTTGTAGTACTGTTTCTCATGTTGCTGCTGGCAGTATTACTGGTACTGATGCTGTTCCTGATAGAGGTGCTACTATTGCACCCCCACATTGGGTTGTAGTACTGTTTCTCGTGTTGCTGCTGGAAGTATTACTGGCACTGATGATATTCCTGATAGAGGTGCTACTATTGTACCCCCACTTTGGGTTGTAGTACTGCTTCTCGTGTTGCAGTTGGTAGTATTACTGGTACGGATGCTGTTCCTGATAGAAGTGCTACTATGGTACCCATACTTTGGTCTGTAGTACTGTTTCTCATGTTGCTGCTAGCAGTATTACTGGTCCCAATGCTGTTCCTGACAGATGTGTTACAATTGTACCCCCACTTTGGTCTGTAGTACTGTTTCGAATGTTGCTGCTGGCAGTATTACTGGTACTGATGCTGTTCCTGATAGAGGTGCTACTATTGTACCCCCACTTTGGGTTGCAGTACTGTTTCTCACTTTGCTGCTGGCAGTATTAATGGTACTTATTCTATTCCTGATAGAAGTGCTACTATTGTACCCGCACTTTGGGTATAGTACTGTTTCTCATGTTGCTGATGGCAGTATTACTAGTACTGATGCTGTTCCTGATAGAGGTGCTACTATTGTACCCCCACTTTGGGTTGTAGTACTTTTTCTCACATTGGTGCTGGCAGTATTAGTGGTACTTATTCTATTCCTGATAGAAGCGCTACTATTGCACCCCCCTTTAGGATGTAGTACTGTTTCTCATGTTGCCGCTGGCAGTATTACTGGGACTGATGCTGTTCCTGATAGAGGTGCTACTATTGTACCCCCACTTTGGTCTGTAGTACTGTTCCTCAGGTTGATGCTGGCGGTATTACTGGTACTGATGCGGTTCCTGATAGAGGTGCTACTATTGTATCCCTACTTTGGTCTGTAGTACTGTTCCTCAGGTTGATGCTGGCAGTATTACTGGTACTGATGCGGTTCCTGATAGAGGTGCTACTATTGTACCCCCATTTTGGTCTGTAATACTGTTTCTAATGTTGCTGCTGGCAGTATTACTGGTACTGATGCTGTTCCTGAAAGAGGTGCACCTATTGCACCCCCACTTTGGGTTATAGTACTGTTTCTTGCATTGCTGCTGGCAGTATTAGTGGTACCAATGCTGTTCCTGATAGAGGTGCTACAATTATTCCCCCACTTTGGTCTGTAGTACTGTTTCTCATATTGCTGCTGACAGTAATACTGGTAACAATGCTGTTCCTGATAGACGTACTACTATTGTACCCCCACTTTGATATGTAGTACTGTTTCTCATGTTCTTGCTGGCAGTATTACTGGTACTGATGCTGTTCCTGATAGAGGTGCTACTATTGTACCCCCACTTAGGTTGTAGTACTGTTTCTTGTGTTGCTGGTAGCAGTAATATTGGTACTGATTCCATTCCAGATAGAGGTGCTACTATTGTACCCCAACTTTGGGTTGTAGTACTGCTCCTCATGTTGCTCCAGGCAGTATTATTTGGTTTCTGATAGAGATGCTACTGTTGTACCCCCACCTTACATTGCTGTACTGTTTCTCGTGTTGCTGCTAGCAGTATTACTGATACTGATGCTGTTCCTGACAGAACAGAAGTGTTACTACTGTATCCCCACTTTGGGTTGTAGTACTATTTCTGATGTTGCTGCTGGCAGTATTACCGGCACTGATGCTGTTCCTGATAGAGGTGCTACTATTGTACCCCCACTTTGGGTTGTAGGACTGTTTCTCATGTTGCTGCTGGCAGTATTACCGGCACTGATGCTGTTCCTGATAGAGGTGCTACTATTGTACCCCCACTTTGGGTTGTAGGACTGTTTCTCATGTTGCTGCTGGCAGTATTACTGGTAATGATACTGTTCCTAATAGAGGTGCTACTATTTTATCCCTACTTTGGTCTGTAGTATTGTTCCTCAGGTTGCTGCTGGCAGTATTACTGGTACTGATGCTGTTCCTGATAGAGGTGCTACTATTGTACCCCTACTTTGGTCTGTAGCACTGTTTCTCATATTGCTGCTGACAGTATTACTGGTACTGATGCTGTTCCTGATAGAGGTACTACTATTGTACCCACACTTTGGTCTGTAGTACTGTTTCTCATTTTGCTGCTGGCAGTATTACTGATACCAATGCTGTTCCTGATAGAGGTGTTACTATTGTAACCTCACTTTCGTCTGTAGTACTGTTTCTCATATTGCTGCTGGCACCGATACTGTTCCTGAGAGAGGTACTACTATTGTACCCACACTTTGGTCTGTAGTAATGTTTCTCATGTAGCTGCTGGCAGTATTACTGGTACAGATGCTGTTCCTGATAGAGGTGCTACTATTGTACCCCAACTTTGGGTTGTAGTACTGCTTCTCATGTTGCTTCTGGTAGTATTACTGGTACTGATGCTGTTCCAGATAAAGGTACTACTATTGTACCCACACTTCGGGTTGTAGCACTTGTTCTCATTTTACTGCTGGCAGTATTAGTTGTACTTATTCTATTCCTGATAGAAATGCTACTATTGTACCCCCACTTTTGGGTTGTATTACTGTTTCTCATGTTGCTGCTGGCAGTATTACTGGTACTGATGCTGTTCCTGATAGAAGTTCTACTATTGTACCCCCACTTTGGGTTGTAGTACTGTTTCTCGTGTTGCTGCTGGAAGTATTACTAGTACCGATGCTGTTCCTGATAGAGGCGCTACTATTGTACCCCCACTTTGGGTTGTAGTGCTGCTTCTCATGTTGCTGCTGGTAGTATTACTGGTACCGATGCTGTTCCTGATAGAAGTGCTACTATGGTACCCATACTTTGGTCTGTAGTACTGTTTCTTGTGTTGCTGCTAACAGTATTACTGGTACCAATGCTGTCCCTAATAGAGGTGTTAAGATTGTACACCCACTTTGGTCTGTAGTACTGTTCCTCAGGTTGCTGCTAGCAGTATTACTGGTACTGATACTGTTCCTGATAGAGGTGCTACTATTGTACCCACACTTTGGGTTGTAGTACTGTTTCTCGCATTGCTGCTGGCAGTATTAGTGATACTTATTATATTCCTGATAAAAGTGCTACTATTGTAGCCCCACTTTTGGGTTGTATTACTCTTTCTCATGTTGCTGCTGGCAGTATTACTGGTACTGATGCTGTTGCTGATAGAGGTGCTACTATTGTACCCCCACCTTGGGTTGTAGTACTGTCTCTCGTGTTGCTGCTGGAAGTATTACTGGTACTGATGCTGTTCCTGATAGAGGTGCTACTATTGTACCCCCACTTTGGGTTGTAGTGCTGCTTCTCGTGTTGCTGCTGGTAGTATTACTGGTACCGATGCTGTTCCTGATAGAAGTGCTACTATGGTACCCATACTTTCGTCTGTAGTACTGTTTCTCGTGTTACTGTTGGCAGTATTACTGGTACTGATGCTGTTCCTGATAGAGGTGCTACTATTGTACCCCACTTTGGTCTGTAATACTGTTTCTAATATTGCTGCTGGCAGTATTACTGGTATTGATGCTGTTCCTGATAGAGGTACTACTATTGTACCCGCACATTGGGTTGTAGTACTGTTTCTCGCATTGCTGCTGACAGCATTAGGGGTACTTATTCTATTCCTGATAGAAGTGCTACTATTGTACCCCCACTTTGGTCTGTAGTACTGTTTCTCATGTTGTTGCTGGCAGTATTACAGTTACTGATGTTGTTCCTGATAGAGGTGCTACTATTGTACTCCCACTTAGGGTTGTAGTACTGTTTCTCATGTTGCTGCTGCCAGTATTACTGGTATTGATGCTATTCCTGATAGAGGTGCTGCTATTGTACCCCCACTTGGGTTGTGGCACTGTTTCCCGTGTTGCTGGTAGCAGTAATATTGGTACTGATGCCATTCCTGATAGAGGTGCTACTATTGTACCCCCACTTTGGGTTGTAGTATTGTTCCTCATGTTGCTGCTGGCAGCATTAATGGTACTTATTCGGTTTCTGATAGAGGTGCTACTATTGCACCCCCACTTTACATTGCTGTACTGTTTCTCGTGTTGCGGCTAGCAGTATTACTGGTACTGATGCCGTTCCTGACAGAAATGCTACTACTGTACCCCCACTTTGGGTTGTAGTACTGTTTATGATGTTGCTGCTGGCAGTACTACTGGTACTGATGCTGTTCCTGATAGAGGTGCTACTATTGTACCCCTGCTTTGGGTTGTAGTACTGCTTCTCACATTGCTGCTGGCAGTATTAGTGGTACTTATTCTATTCCTGATAGAAGTGCTACTATTGTACCCCCACTTTGGGTTGTAGTACTGTTTCTCATGTTGCTGCTGGCAGTATTACTGGTACCAATGCTGTTCCTGATAGATGTGCTACTATTGTACCCCCACTTTGGTCTGTAGAACTGTTTCTCATGTTGTTGTTGGCAGTATTACAGGTACTGATGCTGTTCCTGATAGAGGTGCTACTATTGTACTCCCACTTTGGGTTGTGGTACTGTTTCTCGTGTTGCTGCTGCCAGTATTACTGGTACTGATGCTGTCCATGATAGAGGTGCTACTATTGTACCCCCACTTGGGTTGTAGTACTGTTTCTTGTGTTGCTGGTAGCAGTAATATTGGTACTGATGCCATTCCTGATAGAGATGCTACTATTGTACCCCCACTTTGGGTTGTAGTACTGTTCCTCATGTTGCTCCTGGCAGTATTAATGGTACTTATTCGGTTTCTGATAGAGATGCTACTATTGTACCCTCACTTTACATTGCTGTACTGTTTCT
The DNA here is from genome assembly GCF_019279795.1 of Protopterus annectens. Taxonomy (NCBI): domain Eukaryota; kingdom Metazoa; phylum Chordata; order Ceratodontiformes; family Protopteridae; genus Protopterus; species Protopterus annectens. Next base: position 853,794,083 of record NC_056747.1, read on the forward strand.
CGTGTTGCTGTTAGCAGTATTACTGGTACTGATGCCGTTCCTGACAAAAGTGCTACTACTGTACCCCCACTTTGGGTTGTAGTCCTATTTCTGATGTTGCTGCTGGCAGTATTACTGGTAATGATGCTGTTCCTGATAGAGGTGCTACTATTGTACCCCCACTTTGGGTTGTAGTGCTGTTTCTCACATTGCTGCTGGCAGTAATAATGATACTTATTCTATTCCTGATAGAAGTGGTACTATTGTACCCAACTTTAGGTTGTAGTACTGTTTCTCATGTTGCTGCTGGCAGTATTACTGGTACTGATGCTGTTCCTGATAGAGGTGCTAATATTGTACCCCCACTTTGGTTTGTAGTACTTTTTCTCATGTTGCTGCTTGCAGTATTACTGGTAATGATGCTGTTGCTGATAGAGTTGCTACTATTGTATCCCTACTTTGGTCTGTAGTATTGTTCCTCAGGTTGCTGCTGGCAGTATTACTGGTACTGATGCTGTTCCTGATAGAGGTGCTACTATTGTACCCCTACTTTGGTTTGTAGCACTGTTTCTCATATTGTTGCTGACAGTATTACTGGTACCGATGCTGTTCCTGATACAGGCACTACTATTGTACCCCCACTTTGGTCTGTAGTACTGTTTCTCATGTTGCTGCTGGCAGTATTACTGATACCAATGCTGTTCCAGATAGAGGTGCTACGATTGTACCCCTACTTTGGATTGTTGTACTGTTTCCTGTGCTGCTGCTAGCAGAAATACTGGTACTGATGCTGTTCCTGATAGAGGTGTTACTATTGTAACCCCACTTTGGTCTGTAGTACTGTATCTCATATTGCTGCTGGCAGTATTCCTTGCACCAATGCTGCTTTTGAGAGAGGTACTACTATTGTAACCCCACTTTGCTCTGTAGTACTCTTTCTCATGTTGCTGCTGGCAGTATTACTGGTACAGATGCTGTTCCTGATGGAGGTGCTACTATTGTACCCACACTTTGGGTTGTAGTACTGTTTCTCATGTTGCTGCTAGCAGTAATACTGGTACTGATGCTGTTCCTGATAGAGGTGTTACTATTGTACCACCACTTTGGGTGGTAGTACTGCTTCTCGTGTTACTGCTGGTAGTATTACTGGTACTGATGCTGTTCCAGATAAAGTTGCTACTATTGTACCCACACTTTGGGTTGTAGCACTTGTTTTCATTTTACTGCTGGCAGTATTAGTTGTACTTATTCTATTCCTGATAGAAATGCTACTATTGTACCCCCACTTTTGGGTTGTATTACTGTTTCTCATGTTGCTGCTGGCAGTATTACTGCTACTGATGCTGTTCCTGATAGAGGTGTTACTATTGTACCCCCACTTTGGGTTGTAGTGCTCTTCTCTTGTTGCTCCTGGTAGTATTACTGGTACCGATGCTGTTCCTGATAGAAGTGCTACTATGGTCCCCATACTTTGGTCTGTAGTACTGCTTCTCGTGTTGCTGCTAACAGTATTACTGGTACCAATGCTGTTCCTAATAGAGGTGTTAAGATTGTGCCCCCACTTTGGTCTGTAGCACTGTTTCTAATGTTGCTGTGGGCAGTATTACTGGTACTGATGCTGTTCCTGATAGAGGTGCTACTATTGTACCCCCACTTTGGATTGTCATGCTGTATCTCGCATTGCTGCTGGCAGTATTAATGGTACTTATTCTATTCTTGATAGAAGTGCTACTATTGTACCCCCACTTTGGGTTGTAGTACTGTTTCTCATGTTGCTGATGGCAGTATTACTGGTATCGAAGCTGTTCCTGATAGAGGTGCTACTATTTTACCCCCACTTTTGGTTGTAGTACTTTTTCTCTCATTGCTGCTGGCAGTATTAGTGGTACTTACCCACGCTGGCAGTATTACTTGGACTGATGGTGTTCCTGATAGAGGTGCTACTATTGTACCCCCACTTTGGTCTGTAGTACTGTTCCTCAGGTTGCTCATGGCAGTATTACTGGTACTGATGCTGTTCCAGATAGAGGTGCTACTATTGTACCCCCACTTTAGGTTGTAGTACTGGTTCTCATGTTGCTGCTGGCAGTATTACTGGTACTGATGCTGTTAGTGATGGAGGTGCTACTATTGTACCCCAACTTTGGGTTGTAGTACTTTTGCTCATGTTGCTGCTGGCAGTATTACGGGTAATGATACTGTTCCTAATAGAGGTGCTACTATTGTACCCCCACTTTGGTCTGTAGTACTGTTCCTCAGGTTGCTGCTGGCAGTATTACTGGTAGTGGTGCTGTTCCTGATAGAGGTGCTGCTATTGTGCCGCTACTTTGGTCTGTAGTACTGTTTCTCATATTGCTGCTGACAGTATTACTGGTACCAATGCTGTTCCTGATAGAGGTACTACTATTGTACCCCCAGTTTGGTCTGTAGTACTGTTTCTCATTTTGTTGCTGGCAGTATTACTGGCACTGATGCTGTTCCGGATAGAGATGCTACTATTGTACTCCCACTTTGGGTTGTAGTACTGTTTCTCATGCTGCTGCTGCCAGTATTACTGGTACTGATGCTGTTCCTGATAGATGTGCTACTATTGTACCCCCACTTTGCGTTGTAGTACTGTTTCTCATTTTGCTACTGGCAGTATTGCAGATATTGATGCCATTCCTAATAGAGGTGCTACTATTGTACCCTCACTTTGGGTTGTAGTACTGTTCCTCATGTTGCTGCTGGCAGTATTAGTGGTACTTATTCTGTTCCTGATAGAAGTGCTACTATTATACCCCCACTTTACAGTGTAGTACTGTTTCTCATGTTGCTGCTAGCCGTATTACTGGTACTGATGCTGTTCCTGATAGAGGTGCTACTATTGTACCCCCATTTTGGGTTGTAGTACTGTTTCTCGCATTGCTGCTGGAAGTATTACTGGTACTGATGCTGTTCTTGATAGACGTTCTACTATTGTACCCCCATTTTGGGTTGTAGTACTGTTTCTCGTGTTGCTGCTTGTAGTATTACTGAAACCGATGCTGCTCCTGATACAGATGTGACTATGGTACCTACACTTTGGACTGTAGTACTGTTTCTCGTGTTACTGCTAACAGTATTGCTGGTACTGATGCTGTTCCTGATAGAGGTTTTAGGATTGTACACCTACTTTGGTCTGTAGTACTGTTTCTCATGTTGCTGCTGGCAGTATTACTGGTACTGATGCTGTTCCTGATAGAGGTGCTACTTTTGTACCCCCACTTTGGGTTGTAGTACTGTTTTTCGTGTTGCTGCTGGCAGTATTAGTGGTAATTATTCTATTCCTGATAGAAGTGCTACTATTGTACCCCCACTTTGGGTTGTAGTACTGTTTCTCATGTTGCTGCTGGCAGTATTACTGGTACTAATGCTGTTCCTGATAGATGTGCTACAATTGTAACCCCACTTTGGGTTGTAGTACTGTTTCTCATGTTGCTGCTGGCAGTATTACTGGTACTGATACTGTTCCTGATAGAGGTGCTACTATTGTACCCCCACTTGAGTTTGTAGTACTGTTTCTCATGTTGCTGCTGGCAGTATTACTGTTACTGATGCTGTTCCTGATAGAGGTGCTACTACTGTACCCCACTTTGGTTTGTAGTAGTGTTTCTCGTGTTGCTGCTGGCAGTATTACTGGTAATGATACTGTTCCTAATAGAGGTGCTACTATTGTACCCCCACTTTGGTCTGCAGTAATGTTCCTCAGGTTGCTGCTGGCAGTATTACTGGTACTGATGCTGTTCCTGATAGAGGTGCTACTATTTTACCCCACTTTGGTCTGTAATACTGTTTCTAATGTTGCTGCTAGCAGTATTACTGGTATTGATGCTGTTCCTGATAGAGGTGCTACTATTGTACACCCACTTTGGGTTGTAGTACTGTTTCTCGCATTGCTGCTGGCAGTATTAGTGGTACTTATTCTATTCCTGATAGAAGTGCTACTATTGTACCCCCACTTTGGGTTGTAGTACTGTTTCTCATGTTGCTGCTGGCAGTATTACTGGTACCGATGCTGTTCCTGATAGAGGTGCTACTATTGTACCCCCACTTTGGTCTGTAGTACTGTTTCTCATGTTGTTGCTGGCAGTATTACAGGTACTGATGTTTTCCTGATAGAGGTGCTACTATTGTACTCCCACTTTGGGTTGTAGTACTGTTTCTCATGTTGCTGCTGCCAGTATTACTGGTACTGATGCTATTCCTGATAGAGGTGCTACTATTGTACCCCCACTTGGGTTGTAGTACTGTTTCTCGTGTTCTGGTAGTAGTAATATTGGTACTGATGCCATTTCTGATAGAGGTGCTACTATTGTACCCCCACTTTAGGTTGTAGTACTGTTCGTCATGTTGCTGCTGGCAGTATTAATGGTACTGATTCGGTTTCTGATAGAGGTGCTACTATTTTACCCCCACTTTACATTGCTGTACTGTTTCTCATGTTGCTGCTAGCAGTATTACTGGTACTGATGCTGTTGCTGATAGGGGTGCTACTATTGTACCCCCACTTTGGGTTGTAGTAATGTTTCTTGCATTGCTGCTGGCAGTAATAATGTTACTTATTCTATTCCTGATAGAAGTGCTACTATTGTACCCCCACTTTGGGTTGTAGTACTTTTTCTCGCATTGCTGCTGGCAGTATTAGTGGTACTTATTCTATTCCTGATAGAAGCGCTACTATTGTACCCCCCCCCTTTAGGATGTAGTACTGTTTCTCATGTTGCCGCTGGCAGTATTACTGGGACTGATGCTGTTCCTGATAGAGGTGCTACTATTGTACCCCCACTTTGGTCTGTAGTACTGTTCCTCAGGTTGATGCTGGCAGTATTACTGGTACTGATGCGGTTCCTGATAGAGGTGCTACTATTGTACCCCTACTTTGGTCTGTAGTACTGTTCCTCAGGTTGATGCTGGCAGTATTACTGGTACTGATGCGGTTCCTGATAGAGGTGCTACTATTGTACCCCCACTTTGGTCTGTAATACTGTTTCTAATGTTGCTTCTGGCAGTATTACTGGTACTGATGCTGTTCCTGAAAAAGGTGCACCTATTGCACCCCCACTTTGGGTTATAGTACTGTTTCTTGCATTGCTGCTGGCAGTATTAGTGGTACCAATGCTGTTCCTGATAGAGGTGCTACAATTATTCCCCCACTTTGGTCTGTAGTACTGTTTCTCATATTGCTGCTGACAGTAATACTGGTAACAATACTGTTCCTGATAGACGTACTACTATTGTACCCCCACTTTGATATGTAGTACTGTTTCTCATGTTCTTGCTGGCAGTATTACTGGTACTGATGCTGTTCCTGATAGAGGTGTTACTATTGTACCCCCACTTAGGTTGTAGTACTGTTTCTTGTGTTGCTGGTAGCAGTAATATTGGTACTGATTCCATTCCAGATAGAGGTGCTACTATTGTACCCCAACTTTGGGTTGTAGTACTGCTCCTCATGTTGCTCCAGGCAGTATTATTTGGTTTCTGATAGAGATGCTACTGTTGTACCCCCACCTTACATTGCTGTACTGTTTCTCATGTTGCTGCTAGCAGTATTACTGATACTAATGCTGTTCCTGACAGAACAGAAGTGCTACTACTGTGGGTTGTAGTACTATTTCTAATGTTGCTGCTGGCAGTATTACTGGTACTGATGCTGTTCCTGATAGAGGTGCTACTATTGTACCCCCACTTTGGGTTGTAGTACTGTTTCTCACATTGCTGCTGGCAGTAATAATGATATTTATTCTAATCCTGATAGAAGTGGTACTATTGTACCAGACTTTAGGTTGTAGCACTGTTTCTCATGTTGCTGCTGGCAGTATTACCAGCACTGATGCTGTTCCTGATAGAGGTGCTACTATTGTACCCCTACTTTGGGTTGTAGGACTGTTTCTCATGTTGCTGCTGGCAGTATTACTGGTAATGATACTGTTCCTAATAGAGGTGCTACTATTTTATCCCTACTTTGGTCTGTAGTACTGTTCCTCAGGTTGCTGCTGGCAGTATTACTGCTACTGATGCTGTTCCTGATAGAGGTGCTACTATTGTACCCCTACTTTGGTCTGTAACACTGTTTCTCATATTGCTGCTGACAGTATTACTGGTACTGATGCTGTTCCTGATAGAGGTACTACTATTGTACCCACACTTTGGTCTGTAGTACTGTTTCTCATGTTGCTGCTGGCAGTATTACTGATACCAATGCTGTTCCTGATAGAGGTGTTACTATTGTAACCCCACTTTCGTCTGTAGTACTGTTTCTCATATTGCTGCTGGCACCGATACTGTTCCTGAGAGAGGTACTACTATTGTACCCACACTTTGGTTTGTAGTACTGTTTCTCATGTAGCTGCTGGCAGTATTACTGGTACAGATGCTGTTCCTGATAGAGGTGCTACTATTGTACCCCAACTTTGGGTTGTAGTACTGCTTCTCATGTTGCTTCTGGTAGTATTACTGGTACTGATGCTGTTCCAGATAAAGGTACTACTATTGTACCCACACTTCGGGTTGTAGCACTTGTTCTCATTTTACTGCTGGCAGTATTAGTTGTACTTATTCTATTCCTGATAGAAATGCTACTATTGTACCCCCACTTTTGGGTTGTATTACTGTTTCTCATGTTGCTGCTGGCAGTATTACTGGTACTGATGCTGTTCCTGATAGAAGTTCTACTATTGTACCCCCACTTTGGGTTGTAGTACTGTTTCTCGTGTTGCTGCTGGAAGTATTACTAGTACCGATGCTGTTCCTGATAGAGGCTACTATTGTACCCCCACTTTGGGTTGTAGTGCTGCTTCTCATGTTGCTGCTGGTAGTATTACTGGTACCGATGCTGTTCCTGATAGAAGTGCTACTATGGTACCCATACTTTGGTCTGTAGTACTGTTTCGTGTTGCTGCTAACAGTATTACTGGTACCAATGCTGTCCCTAATAGAGGTGTTAAGATTGTACACCCACTTTGGTCTGTAGTACTGTTCCTCAGGTTGCTGCTAGCAGTATTACTGATACTGATGCTGTTCCTGATAGAGGTGCTACTATTGTACCCACACTTTGGGTTGTAGTACTGTTTCTCGCATTGCTGCTGGCAGTATTAGTGATACTTATTATATTCCTGATAAAAGTGCTACTATTGTAGCCCCACTTTTGGGTTGTATTACTCTTTCTCATGTTGCTGCTGGCAGTATTACTGGTACTGATGCTGTTGCTGATAGAGGTGCTACTATTGTACCCCCACCTTGGGTTGTAGTACTGTCTCTCGTGTTGCTGCTGGAAGTATTACTGGTACTGATGCTGTTCCTGATAGAGGTGCTACTATTGTACCCCCACTTTGAGTTGTAGTGCTGCTTCTCGTGTTGCTGCTGGTAGTATTACTGGTACCGATGCTGTTCCTGATAGAAGTGCTACTATGGTACCCATACTTTCGTCTGTAGTACTGTTTCTCGTATTACTGTTGGCAGTATTACTGGTACTGATGCTGTTCCTGATAGAGGTGCTACTATTGTACCCCACTTTGGTCTGTAATACTGTTTCTAATATTGCTGCTGGCAGTATTACTGGTATTGATGCTGTTCCTGATAGAGGTACTACTATTGTACCCGCACATTGGGTTGTAGTACTGTTTCTCGCATTGCTGCTGACAGCATTAGGGGTACTTATTCTATTCCTGATAGAAGTGCTACTATTGTACCCCACTTTGGTCTGTAGTACTGTTTCTCATGTTGTTGCTGGCAGTATTACAGTTACTGATGTTGTTCCTGATAGAGGTGCTACTATTGTACTCCCACTTAGGGTTGTAGTACTGTTTCTCATGTTGCTGCTGCCAGTATTACTGGTATTGATGCTATTCCTGATAGAGGTGCTGCTATTGTACCCCCACTTGGGTTGTGGTACTGTTTCTCGTGTTGCTGGTAGCAGTAATAATGGTACTGATGCCATTCCTGATAGAGGTGCTACTATTGTACCCCCACTTTGGGTTGTAGTATTGTTCCTCAAGTTGCTGCTGGCAGTATTAATGGTACTTATTCGGTTTATGATAGAGGTGCTACTATTGCACCCCCACTTTACATTGCTGTACTGTTTCTCGTGTTGCTGCTAGCAGTATTACTGGTACTGATGCCGTTCCTGACAGAAATGCTACTACTGTACCCCCACTTTGGGTTGTAGTCCTATTTCTGATGTTGCTGCTGGCAGTATTACTGGTAATGATGCTGTTCCTGATAGAGGTGCTACTATTGTACCCCCACTTTGGGTTGTAGTGCTGTTTCTCACATTGCTGCTGGCAGTAATAATGATACTTATTCTATTCCTGATAGAAGTGGTACTATTGTACCCAACTTTAGGTTGTAGTACTGTTTCTCATGTTGCTGCTGGCAGTATTACTGGTACTGATGCTGTTCCTGATAGAGGTGCTAATATTGTACCCCCACTTTGGTTTGTAGTACTTTTTCTCATGTTGCTGCTTGCAGTATTACTGGTAATGATGCTGTTCCTGATAGAGGTGCTACTATTGTATCCCTACTTTGGTCTGTAGTATTGTTCCTCAGGTTGCTGCTGGCAGTATTACTGGTACTGATGCTGTTCCTGATAGAGGTGCTACTATTGTACCCCTACTTTGGTTTGTAGCACTGTTTCTCATATTGTTGCTGACAGTATTACTGGTACCGATGCTGTTCCTGATACAGGTACTACTATTGTACCCCCACTTTGGTCTGTAGTACTGTTTCTCATGTTGCTGCTGGCAGTATTACTGATACCAATGCTGTTCCAGATAGAGGTGCTACGATTGTACCCCCACTTTGGATTCTTGTACTGTTTCCTGTGTTGCTGCTAGCAGAAATACTGGTACTGATGCTGTTCTGATAGAGGTGTTACTATTGTAACCCCACTTTGGACTGTAGTACTGTATCTCATATTGCTGCTGGCAGTATTCCTTGCACCAATGCTGCTTTTGAGAGAGGTACTACTATTGTAACCCCACTTTGCTCTGTAGTACTTTTTCTCATGTTGCTGCTGGCAGTCTTACTGGTACAGATGCTGTTCCTGATGGAGGTGCTACTATTGTACCCACACTTTGGGTTGTAGTACTGTTTCTCATGTTGCTGCTAGCAGTAATACTGGTACTGATGCTGTTCCTGATAGAGGTGTTACTATTGTACCACCACTTTGGGTGGTAGTACTGCTTCTCGTGTTACTGCTGGTAGTATTACTGGTACTGATGCTGTTCCAGATAAAGTTGCTACTATTGTACCCACACTTTGGGTTGTAGCACTTGTTTTCATTTTACTGCTGGCAGTATTAGTTGTACTTATTCTATTCCTGATAGAAATGCTACTATTGTACCGGCACTTTTGGGTTGTATTACTGTTTCTCATGTTGCTGCTGGCAGTATTACTGCTACTGATGCTGTTCCTGATAGAGGTGTTACTATTGTACCCCCACTTTGGGTTGTAGTGCTCTTCTCTTGTTGCTCCTGGTAGTATTACTGGTACCGATGCTGTTCCTGATAGAAGTGCTACTATGGTCCCCATACTTTGGTCTGTAGTACTGCTTCTCGTGTTGCTGCTAACAGTATTACTGGTACCAATGCGGTTCCTAATAGAGGTGTTAAGATTGTGCCCCCACTTTGGTCTGTAGCACTGTTTCTAATGTTGCTGTGGGCAGTATTACTGGTACTGATGCTGTTCCTGATAGAGGTGCTACTATTGTACCCCCGCTTTGGATTGTCATGCTGTATCTCGCATTGCTGCTGGCAGTATTAATGGTACTTATTCTATTCTTGATAGAAGTGCTACTATTGTACCCCCACTTTGGGTTGTAGTACTGTTTCTCATGTTGCTGATGGCAGTATTACTGGTACCGATGCTGTTCCTGATAGAGGTGCTACTATTGTACCCCCACTTTCGGTTGTAGTACTTTTTCTCTCATTGCTGCTGGCAGTATTAGTGGTACTTATTCTATTCCTGATAGAAGTGCTACTATTGTACCCCCACTTTAGGTTGTAGTTCTATTTCTCATGTTGCCGCTGGCAGTATTACTTGGACTGATGGTGTTCCTGATAGAGGTGCTACTATTGTACCCCCACTTTGGTCTGTAGTACTGTTCCTCAGGTTGCTCATGGCAGTATTACTGGTACTGATGCTGTTCCAGATAGAGGTGCTACTATTGTACCCCCACTTTAGGTTGTAGTACTGGTTCTCATGTTGCTGCTGGCAGTATTACTGGTACTGATGCTGTTAGTGATGGAGGTGCTACTATTGTACCCCAACTTTGGGTTGTAGTACTGTTGCTCATGTTGCTGCTGGCAGTATTACGGGTAATGATACTGTTCCTAATAGAGGTGCTACTATTGTACCCCCACTTTGGTCTGTAGTACTGTTCCTCAGGTTGCTGCTGGCAGTATTACTGGTAGTGGTGCTGTTCCTGATAGAGGTGCTACTATTGTGCCGCTACTTTGGTCTGTAGTACTGTTTCTCATATTGCTGCTGACAGTATTACTGGTACCAATGCTGTTCCTGATAGAGGTACTACTATTGTACCCCCAGTTTGGTCTGTAGTACTGTTTCTCATTTTGTTGCTGGCAGTATTACTGGCACTGATGCTGTTCCGGATAGAGGTGCTACTATTGTACTCCCACTTTGGGTTGTAGTACTGTTTCTCATGCTGCTGCTGCCAGTATTACTGGTACTGATGCTGTTCCTGATAGATGTGCTACTATTGTACCCCCACTTTGCGTTGTAGTACTGTTTCTCATTTTGCTACTGGCAGTATTGCAGATATTGATGCCATTCCTAATAGAGGTGCTACTATTGTACCCTCACTTTGGGTTGTAGTACTGTTCCTCATGTTGCTGCTGGCAGTATTAGTGGTACTTATTCTGTTCCTGATAGAAGTGCTACTATTATACCCCCACTTTACATTATAGTACTGTTTCTCATGTTGCTGCTAGCCGTATTACTGGTACTGATGCTGTTCCTGATAGAGGTGCTACTATTGTACCCCATTTTGGGTTGTAGTACTGTTTCTCGCATTGCTGCTGGAAGTATTACTGGTACTGATGCTGTTCTTGATAGACGTTCTACTATTGTACCCCCATTTTGGGTTGTAGTACTGTTTCTCGTGTTGCTGCTTGTAGTATTACTGAAACCGATGCTGCTCCTGATAGAGATGTGACTATGGTACCCACACTTTGGACTGTAGTACTGTTTCTCGTGTTACTGCTAACAGTATTGCTGGTACTGATGCTGTTCCTGATAGAGGTTTTAGGATTGTACACCTACTTTGGTCTGTAGTACTGTTTCTCATGTTGCTGCTGGCAGTATTACTGGTACTGATGCTGTTCCTGATAGAGGTGCTACTTTTGTACCCCCACTTTGGGTTGTAGTACTGTTTTTCGTGTTGCTGCTGGCAGTATTAGTGGTAATTATTCTATTCCTGATAGAAGTGCTACTATTGTACCCCCACTTTGGGTTGTAGTACTGTTTCTCATGTTGCTGCTGGCAGTATTACTGGTACTAATGCTGTTCCTGATAGATGTGCTACAATTGTAACCCCACTTTGGGTTGTAGTACTGTTTCTCATGTTGCTGCTGGCAGTATTACTGGTACTGATACTGTTCCTGATAGAGGTGCTACTATTGTACCCCCACTTGAGTTTGTAGTACTGTTTCTCATGTTGCTGCTGGCAGTATTACTGTTACTGATGCTGTTCCTGATAGAGGTGCTACTACTGTACCCCCACTTTGGTTTGTAGTAGTGTTTCTCGTGTTGCTGCTGGCAGTATTACTGGTAATGATACTGTTCCTAATAGAGGTGCTACTATTGTACCCCCACTTTGGTCTGCAGTAATGTTCCTCAGGTTGCTGCTGGCAGTATTACTGGTACTGATGCTGTTCCTGATAGAGGTGCTACTATTTTACCCCACTTTGGTCTGTAATACTGTTTCTAATGTTGCTGCTAGCAGTATTACTGGTATTGATGCTGTTCCTGATAGAGGTGCTACTATTGTACACCCACTTTGGGTTGTAGTACTGTTTCTCGTGATTGCTGCTGGCAGTATTAGTGGTACTTATTCTATTCCTGATAGAAGTGCTACTATTGTACCCCCACTTTGGGTTGTAGTACTGTTTCTCATGTTGCTGCTGGCAGTATTACTGGTACCGATGCTGTTCCTGATAGAGGTGCTACTATTGTACCCCCACTTTGGTCTGTAGTACTGTTTCTCATGTTGTTGCTGGCAGTATTACAGGTACTGATGTTTTCCTGATAGAGGTGCTACTATTGTACTCCCACTTTGGGTTGTAGTACTGTTTCTCATGTTGCTGCTGCCAGTATTACTGGTACTGATGCTATTCCTGATAGAGGTGCTACTATTGTACCCCCACTTGGGTTGTAGTACTGTTTCTCGTGTTCTGGTAGTAGTAATATTGGTACTGATGCCATTTCTGATAGAGGTGCTACTATTGTACCCCCACTTTAGGTTGTAGTACTGTTCGTCATGTTGCTGCTGGCAGTATTAATGGTACTGATTCGGTTTCTGATAGAGGTGCTACTATTTTACCCCCACTTTACATTGCTGTACTGTTTCTCATGTTGCTGCTAGCAGTATTACTGGTACTGATGCTGTTGCTGATAGGGGTGCTACTATTGTACCCCCACTTTGGGTTGTAGTAATGTTTCTTGCATTGCTGCTGGCAGTAATAATGATACTTATTCTATTCCTGATAGAAGTGCTACTATTGTACCCCCACTTTGGGTTGTAGTACTTTTTCTCGCATTGCTGCTGGCAGTATTAGTGGTACTTATTCTATTCCTGATAGAAGCGCTACTATTGTACCCCCCCCCCTTTAGGATGTAGTACTGTTTCTCATGTTGCCGCTGGCAGTATTACTGGGACTGATGCTGTTCCTGATAGAGGTGCTACTATTGTACCCCCACTTTGGTCTGTAGTACTGTTCCTCAGGTTGATGCTGGCAGTATTACTGGTACTGATGCGGTTCCTGATAGAGGTGCTACTATTGTACCCCTACTTTGGTCTGTAGTACTGTTCCTCAGGTTGATGCTGGCAGTATTACTGGTACTGATGCGGTTCCTGATAGAGGTGCTACTATTGTACCCCCACTTTGGTCTGTAATACTGTTTCTAATGTTGCTTCTGGCAGTATTACTGGTACTGATGCTGTTCCTGAAAAAGGTGCACCTATTGCACCCCCACTTTGGGTTATAGTACTGTTTCTTGCATTGCTGCTGGCAGTATTAGTGGTACCAATGCTGTTCCTGATAGAGGTGCTACAATTATTCCCCCACTTTGGTCTGTAGTACTGTTTCTCATATTGCTGCTGACAGTAATACTGGTAACAATGCTGTTCCTGATAGACGTACTATTATTGTACCCCCACTTTGATATGTAGTACTGTTTCTCATGTTCTTGCTGGCAGTATTACTGGTACTGATGCTGTTCCTGATAGAGGTGTTACTATTGTACCCCCACTTAGGTTGTAGTACTGTTTCTTGTGTTGCTGGTAGCAGTAATATTGGTACTGATTCCATTCCAGATAGAGGTGCTACTATTGTACCCCAACTTTGGGTTGTAGTACTGCTCCTCATGTTGCTCCAGGCAGTATTATTTGGTTTCTGATAGAGATGCTACTGTTGTACCCCCACCTTACATTGCTGTACTGTTTCTCATGTTGCTGCTAGCAGTATTACTGATACTAATGCTGTTCCTGACAGAACAGAAGTGCTACTACTGTGGGTTGTAGTACTATTTCTAATGTTGCTGCTGGCAGTATTACTGGTACTGATGCTGTTCCTGATAGAGGTGCTACTATTGTACCCCCACTTTGGGTTGTAGTACTGTTTCTCACATTGCTGCTGGCAGTAATAATGATACTTATTCTAATCCTGATAGAAGTGGTACTATTGTACCAGACTTTAGGTTGTAGCACTGTTTCTCATGTTGCTGCTGGCAGTATTACCAGCACTGATGCTGTTCCTGATAGAGGTGCTACTATTGTACCCCTACTTTGGGTTGTAGGACTGTTTCTCATGTTGCTGCTGGCAGTATTACTGGTAATGATACTGTTCCTAATAGAGGTGCTACTATTTTATCCCTACTTTGGTCTGTAGTACTGTTCCTCAGGTTGCTGCTGGCAGTATTACTGGTACTGATGCTGTTCCTGATAGAGGTGCTACTATTGTACCCCTACTTTGGTCTGTAACACTGTTTCTCATATTGCTGCTGACAGTATTACTGGTACTGATGCTGTTCCTGATAGAGGTACTACTATTGTACCCACACTTTGGTCTGTAGTACTGTTTCTCATGTTGCTGCTGGCAGTATTACTGATACCAATGCTGTTCCTGATAGAGGTGTTACTATTGTAACCCCACTTTCGTCTGTAGTACTGTTTCTCATATTGCTGCTGGCACCGATACTGTTCCTGAGAGAGGTACTACTATTGTACCCACACTTTGGTCTGTAGTACTGTTTCTCATGTAGCTGCTGGCAGTATTACTGGTACAGATGCTGTTCCTGATAGAGGTGCTACTATTGTACCCCAACTTTGGGTTGTAGTACTGCTTCTCATGTTGCTTCTGGTAGTATTACTGGTACTGATGCTGTTCCAGATAAAGGTACTACTATTGTACCCACACTTCGGGTTGTAGCACTTGTTCTCATTTTACTGCTGGCAGTATTAGTTGTACTTATTCTATTCCTGATAGAAATGCTACTATTGTACCCCCACTTTTGGGTTGTATTACTGTTTCTCATGTTGCTGCTGGCAGTATTACTGGTACTGATGCTGTTCCTGATAGAAGTTCTACTATTGTACCCCCACTTTGGGTTGTAGTACTGTTTCTCGTGTTGCTGCTGGAAGTATTACTAGTACCGATGCTGTTCCTGATAGAGGCGCTACTATTGTACCCCCACTTTGGGTTGTAGTGCTGCTTCTCATGTTGCTGCTGGTAGTATTACTGGTACCGATGCTGTTCCTGATAGAAGTGCTACTATGGTACCCATACTTTGGTCTGTAGTACTGTTTCTCGTGTTGCTGCTAACAGTATTACTGGTACCAATGCTGTCCCTAATAGAGGTGTTAAGATTGTACACCCACTTTGGTCTGTAGTACTGTTCCTCAGGTTGCTGCTAGCAGTATTACTGATACTGATGCTGTTCCTGATAGAGGTGCTACTATTGTACCCACACTTTGGGTTGTAGTACTGTTTCTCGCATTGCTGCTGGCAGTATTAGTGATACTTATTATATTCCTGATAAAAGTGCTACTATTGTAGCCCCACTTTTGGGTTGTATTACTCTTTCTCATGTTGCTGCTGGCAGTATTACTGGTACTGATGCTGTTGCTGATAGAGGTGCTACTATTGTACCCCCACCTTGGGTTGTAGTACTGTCTCTCGTGTTGCTGCTGGAAGTATTACTGGTACTGATGCTGTTCCTGATAGAGGAGCTACTATTGTACCCCCACTTTGAGTTGTAGTGCTGCTTCTCGTGTTGCTGCTGGTAGTATTACTGGTACCGATGCTGTTCCTGATAGAAGTGCTACTATGGTACCCATACTTTCGTCTGTAGTACTGTTTCTCGTATTACTGTTGGCAGCATTACTGGTACTGATGCTGTTCCTGATAGAGGTGCTACTATTGTACCCCACTTTGGTCTGTAATACTGTTTCTAATATTGCTGCTGGCAGTATTACTGGTATTGATGCTGTTCCTGATAGAGGTACTACTATTGTACCCGCACATTGGGTTGTAGTACTGTTTCTCGCATTGCTGCTGACAGCATTAGGGGTACTTATTCTATTCCTGATAGAAGTGCTACTATTGTACCCCCACTTTGGTCTGTAGTACTGTTTCTCATGTTGTTGCTGGCAGTATTACAGTTACTGATGTTGTTCCTGATAGAGGTGCTACTATTGTACTCCCACTTAGGGTTGTAGTACTGTTTCTCATGTTGCTGCTGCCAGTATTACTGGTATTGATGCTATTCCTGATAGAGGTGCTGCTATTGTACCCCCACTTGGGTTGTGGTACTGTTTCTCGTGTTGCTGGTAGCAGTAATATTGGTACTGATGCCATTCCTGATAGAGGTGCTACTATTGTACCCCCACTTTGGGTTGTAGTATTGTTCCTCAAGTTGCTGCTGGCAGTATTAATGGTACTTATTCGGTTTATGATAGAGGTGCTACTATTGCACCCCCACTTTACATTGCTGTACTGTTTCTCGTGTTGCTGCTAGCAGTATTACTGGTACTGATGCCGTTCCTGACAGAAATGCTACTACTGTACCCCCACTTTGGGTTGTAGCACTGTTTATGATGTTGCTGCTGGCAGTACTACTGGTACTGATGCTGTTCCTGATAGAGGTGTTACTATTGTACCCCCGCTTTGGGTTGTAGTACTATTTCTCACATTGCTGCTGGCAGTATTAGTGGTACTTATTCTATTCCTGATAGAAGTGCTACTATTGTACCCCCACTTTGGGTTGTAGTACTGTTTCTCATGTTGCTGCTGGCAGTATTACTGGTACCAATGCTGTTCCTGATAGAGGTGCTACTATTGTACCCCCACTTTGGTCTGTAGTACTGTTTCTCATGTTGTTGTTGGCAGTATTACAGGTACTGATGCTGTTCCTGATAGAGGTGCTACTATTGTACTCCCACTTTGGGTTGTGGTACTGTTTCTCATGTTGCTGCTGCCATTATTACTGGTACTGATGCTGTCCATGATAGAGGTGCTACTATTGTACCCCCACTTGGGTTGTAGTACTGTTTCTTGTGTTGCTGGTAGCAGTAATATTGGTACTGATGCCATTCCTGATAGAGGTGCTACTATTGTACCTCCACTTTGGGTTGTAGTACTGTTCCTCATGTTGCTCCTGGCAGTATTAATGGCACTTATTCGGTTTCTGATAGAGATGCTACTATTGTACCCTCACTTTACATTGCTGTACTGTTTCTCGTGTTGCTGTTAGCAGTATTACTGGTACTGATGCCGTTCCTGACAAAAGTGCTACTACTGTACCCCCACTTTGGGTTGTAGTCCTATTTCTGATGTTGCTGCTGGCAGTATTACTGGTAATGATGCTGTTCCTGATAGAGGTGCTACTATTGTACCCCCACTTTGGGTTGTAGTGCTGTTTCTCACATTGCTGCTGGCAGTAATAATGATACTTATTCTATTCCTGATAGAAGTGGTACTATTGTACCCAACTTTAGGTTGTAGTACTGTTTCTCATGTTGCTGCTGGCAGTATTACTGGTACTGATGCTGTTCCTGATAGAGGTGCTAATATTGTACCCCCACTTTGGTTTGTAGTACTTTTTCTCATGTTGCTGCTTGCAGTATTACTGGTAATGATGCTGTTCCTGATAGAGGTGCTACTATTGTATCCCTACTTTGGTCTGTAGTATTGTTCCTCAGGTTGCTGCTGGCAGTATTACTGGTACTGATGCTGTTCCTGATAGAGGTGCTACTATTGTACCCCTACTTTGGTTTGTAGCACTGTTTCTCATATTGTTGCTGACAGTATTACTGGTACCGATGCTGTTCCTGATACAGGTACTACTATTGTACCCCCACTTTGGTCTGTAGTACTGTTTCTCATGTTGCTGCTGGCAGTATTACTGATACCAATGCTGTTCCAGATAGAGGTGCTACGATTGTACCCCCACTTTGGATTCTTGTACTGTTTCCTGTGTTGCTGCTAGCAGAAATACTGGTACTGATGCTGTTCCTGATAGAGGTGTTACTATTGTAACCCCACTTTGGACTGTAGTACTGTATCTCATATTGCTGCTGGCAGTATTCCTTGCACCAATGCTGCTTTTGAGAGAGGTACTACTATTGTAACCCCACTTTGCTCTGTAGTACTTTTTCTCATGTTGCTGCTGGCAGTCTTACTGGTACAGATGCTGTTCCTGATGGAGGTGCTACTATTGTACCCACACTTTGGGTTGTAGTACTGTTTCTCATGTTGCTGCTAGCAGTAATACTGGTACTGATGCTGTTCCTGATAGAGGTGTTACTATTGTACCACCACTTTGGGTGGTAGTACTGCTTCTCGTGTTACTGATGGTAGTATTACTGGTACTGATGCTGTTCCAGATAAAGTTGCTACTATTGTACCCACACTTTGGGTTGTAGCACTTGTTTTCATTTTACTGCTGGCAGTATTAGTTGTACTTATTCTATTCCTGATAGAAATGCTACTATTGTACCCCCACTTTTGGGTTGTATTACTGTTTCTCATGTTGCTGCTGGCAGTATTACTGCTACTGATGCTGTTCCTGATAGAGGTGTTACTATTGTACCCCCACTTTGGGTTGTAGTGCTCTTCTCTTGTTGCTCCTGGTAGTATTACTGGTACCGATGCTGTTCCTGATAGAAGTGCTACTATGGTCCCCATACTTTGGTCTGTAGTACTGCTTCTCGTGTTGCTGCTAACAGTATTACTGGTACCAATGCGGTTCCTAATAGAGGTGTTAAGATTGTGCCCCCACTTTGGTCTGTAGCACTGTTTCTAATGTTGCTGTGGGCAGTATTACTGGTACTGATGCTGTTCCTGATAGAGGTGCTACTATTGTACCCCCGCTTTGGATTGTCATGCTGTATCTCGCATTGCTGCTGGCAGTATTAATGGTACTTATTCTATTCTTGATAGAAGTGCTACTATTGTACCCCCACTTTGGGTTGTAGTACTGTTTCTCATGTTGCTGATGGCAGTATTACTGGTACCGATGCTGTTCCTGATAGAGGTGCTACTATTGTACCCCCACTTTCGGTTGTAGTACTTTTTCTCTCATTGCTGCTGGCAGTATTAGTGGTACTTATTCTATTCCTGATAGAAGTGCTACTATTGTACCCCCACTTTAGGTTGTAGTTCTATTTCTCATGTTGCCGCTGGCAGTATTACTTGGACTGATGGTGTTCCTGATAGAGGTGCTACTATTGTACCCCCACTTTGGTCTGTAGTACTGTTCCTCAGGTTGCTCATGGCAGTATTACTGGTACTGATGCTGTTCCAGATAGAGGTGCTACTATTGTACCCCCACTTTAGGTTGTAGTACTGGTTCTCATGTTGCTGCTGGCAGTATTACTGGTACTGATGCTGTTAGTGATGGAGGTGCTACTATTGTACCCCAACTTTGGGTTGTAGTACTGTTGCTCATGTTGCTGCTGGCAGTATTACGGGTAATGATACTGTTCCTAATAGAGGTGCTACTATTGTACCCCCACTTTGGTCTGTAGTACTGTTCCTCAGGTTGCTGCTGGCAGTATTACTGGTAGTGGTGCTGTTCCTGATAGAGGTGCTACTATTGTGCCGCTACTTTGGTCTGTAGTACTGTTTCTCATATTGCTGCTGACAGTATTACTGGTACCAATGCTGTTCCTGATAGAGGTACTACTATTGTACCCCCAGTTTGGTCTGTAGTACTGTTTCTCATTTTGTTGCTGGCAGTATTACTGGCACTGATGCTGTTCGGATAGAGGTGCTACTATTGTACTCCCACTTTGGGTTGTAGTACTGTTTCTCATGCTGCTGCTGCCAGTATTACTGGTACTGATGCTGTTCCTGATAGATGTGCTACTATTGTACCCCCACTTTGCGTTGTAGTACTGTTTCTCATTTTGCTACTGGCAGTATTGCAGATATTGATGCCATTCCTAATAGAGGTGCTACTATTGTACCCTCACTTTGGGTTGTAGTACTGTTCCTCATGTTGCTGCTGGCAGTATTAGTGGTACTTATTCTGTTCCTGATAGAAGTGCTACTATTATACCCCCACTTTACATTATAGTACTGTTTCTCATGTTGCTGCTAGCCGTATTACTGGTACTGATGCTGTTCCTGATAGAGGTGCTACTATTGTACCCCCATTTTGGGTTGTAGTACTGTTTCTCGCATTGCTGCTGGAAGTATTACTGGTACTGATGCTGTTCTTGATAGACGTTCTACTATTGTACCCCCATTTTGGGTTGTAGTACTGTTTCTCGTGTTGCTGCTTGTAGTATTACTGAAACCGATGCTGCTCCTGATAGAGATGTGACTATGGTACCCACACTTTGGACTGTAGTACTGTTTCTCGTGTTACTGCTAACAGTATTGCTGGTACTGATGCTGTTCCTGATAGAGGTTTTAGGATTGTACACCTACTTTGGTCTGTAGTACTGTTTCTCATGTTGCTGCTGGCAGTATTACTGGTACTGATGCTGTTCCTGATAGAGGTGCTACTTTTGTACCCCCACTTTGGGTTGTAGTACTGTTTCTCGTGTTGCTGCTGGCAGTATTAGTGGTAATTATTCTATTCCTGATAGAAGTGCTACTATTGTACCCCCACTTTGGGTTGTAGCACTGTTTCTCATGTTGCTGCTGGCAGTATTACTGGTACTAATGCTGTTCCTGATAGATGTGCAACAATTGTAACCCCACTTTGGGTTGTAGTACTGTTTCTCATGTTGCTGCTGGCAGTATTACTGGTACTGATACTGTTCCTGATAGAGGTGCTACTATTGTACCCCCACTTGAGTTTGTAGTACTGTTTCTCATGTTGCCGCTGGCAGTATTACTGTTACTGATGCTGTTCCTGATAGAGGTGCTACTACTGTACCCCCACTTTGGTTTGTAGTAGTGTTTCTCGTGTTGCTGCTGGCAGTATTACTGGTAATGATACTGTTCCTAATAGAGGTGCTACTATTGTACCCCCACTTTGGTCTGAAGTAATGTTCCTCAGGTTGCTGCTGGCAGTATTACTGGTACTGATGCTGTTCCTGATAGAGGTGCTACTATTTTACCCCACTTTGGTCTGTAATACTGTTTCTAATGTTGCTGCTAGCAGTATTACTGGTATTGATGCTGTTCCTGATAGAGGTGCTACTATTGTACACCCACTTTGGGTTGTAGTACTGTTTCTCGCATTGCTGCTGGCAGTATTAGTGGTACTTATTCTATTCCTGATAGAAGTGCTACTATTGTACCCCCACTTTGGGTTGTAGTACTGTTTCTCATGTTGCTGCTGGCAGTATTACTGGTACCGATGCTGTTCCTGATAGAGGTACTACTATTGTACCCCCACTTTGGTCTGTAGTACTGTTTCTCATGTTGTTGCTGGCAGTATTACAGGTACTGATGTTTTCCTGATAGAGGTGCTACTATTGTACTCCCACTTTGGGTTGTAGTACTGTTTCTCATGTTGCTGCTGCCAGTATTACTGGTACTGATGCTATTCCTGATAGAGGTGCTACTATTGTACCCCCACTTGTGTTGTAGTACTGTTTCTCGTGTTCTGGTAGTAGTAATATTGGTACTGATGCCATTTCTGATAGAGGTGCTACTATTGTACCCCCACTTTAGGTTGTAGTACTGTTCGTCATGTTGCTGCTGGCAGTATTAATGGTACTGATTCGGTTTCTGGTAGAGGTGCTACTATTTTACCCCCACTTTACATTGCTGTACTGTTTCTCATGTTGCTGCTAGCAGTATTACTGGTACTGATGCTGTTGCTGATAGGGGTGCTACTATTGTACCCCCACTTTGGGTTGTAGTAGTGTTTCTTGCATTGCTGCTGGCAGTAATAATGATACTTATTCTATTCCTGATAGAAGTGCTACTATTGTACCCCCACTTTGGGTTGTAGTACTGTTTCTCATGTTGCTGCTGGCAGTATTACTGGTAATGATACTGTTCTTAATAGAGGTGCTACTATTGTACCCTACTTTAGTCTGTAGTATTGTTCCTCAGGTTGCTGCTGGCAGTATTACTGGTCCTGATGCTGTTCCTGATAGAGGTGCTACTTTTGTACCCCACTTTGGTCTGTAGCACTGTTTCTCATATTGCTGCTGACAGTATTACTGGTACCGATGCTGTTCCTGACAGAGGTACTACTATTGTACCCCCACTTTGGTCTGTAGTACTGTTTCTCATGTTGCTGCTGCAGTATTACTGATACCAATGCTGTTCCTGATAAAGGTGCTACTATTGCACCCCCAATTTGGGTTGTAGTACTGATTCTCGTGTTGCTGTTAGCAGTAATACTGGTACTGATGCTGTTCCTGATAGCGGTGTTACTATTGTACCCCCACTTTGGCCTGTAGTACTGTTAGTCATATTGATGCTGGCAGTATTGCTGGCACCGATGCTGTTCCTGATAGAGGTACTACTACTGTACCCCCACTTTGGTCTGTAGTACTGTTTCTTATGTTGCTGCTGGCAGTATTACTGGTACCGATGCTGTTCCTGATAGAGGTGCTACTATTGTACCCCCACTTTGGGTTGTAGTACTGTTTCTCATGTTGCTGCTAGCAGTAATACTGGTACTGATGCTGTTCCTGATAGAGGTGCTACTATTGTACCCCCACTTTGGGTTGTAGTACTGCTTCTCATGTTGCTGCTGGTAGTATTACTGGTACTGATGCTGTTTCAGATAAAGGTGCTAGTATTGTACCCATACTTTGTGTTGTAGCACTGCTTCTCATTTTACTGCTGGCAGTATTAGTTGTACTTATTCTTTTCCTGATAGAAATGCTACTATTGTACCCCCACTTTGGGTTGTATTACTGTTTCTCATGTTGCTGCTGGCAGTATTACTGGTACTGATGGTTTTCCTGCTAGAGGTGCTACTACTGTACCCCCACTTTGGGTTGTAGTACTGTTTCTCGTGTTGCTGCTGGAAGTATTACTGGTACTGATGCTGTTCCTGATAGAGGCGCTACTATTGTACCCCCAATTTGGGTTGTAGTACTGCTTCTCATGTTGCTGCTGGTAGTATTACTGGTACTGATGTTGTTCCTGATAGAAGTGCTACTATGGTACCCATACTTTGTTCTGTAGTACTGTTTCTCGTATTGCTGCTAACAGTATTACTGGTACCAATGCTGTTCCTGGTAGAGGTGTTACGATTGTACCCCCACTTTATCTGTAGTACTGTTTCTAAAGTTGCTGCTGGCAGTATTACTGGTACTGATGCTGTTCCTGATAGAGGTACTGTTATTGTACCCCCACTTTGGATTGTAGTGCTGTTTTTCGCATTCTGCTGGCAGTATTAATGGTACTTATTCTATTCCTGATAGAAGTGCTACTATTGTATCCCCACTTTAGGTTGTAGTACTGTTTCTCATGTTTCCACTGGCAGTATTACTGGGACTGATGCTGTTCCTGATAGAGGTGCTACTATTGTTCCCCCACATTTGGTCTGTAGTACTGTTCCTCAGGTTGCTGCTAGCAGTATTACTGGTACTGATGCGGTTCCTGATAGAGGTGCTACTATTGTACCCCTACTTTGGGTTGTAGTACTGTTTCTTGCATTGCTGCTGGCAGTATTAGTGGTACCAATGCTGTTCCTGATAGAGGTGCTACTATTGTACCCCCACTTTGGTCTGTAGTACTGTTTCTCATGTTGCTGCTGCCAGTACTACTGGTACTGATGCTGTTCCTGATAGACATACTACTATTGTACCCCCACTTTGGGTTGTAGTACTGTTTTTCATGTTGCTGCTGGCAGTATTACTGGTACCAATGCTGTTCCTGATAGAGGTGCTACTATTGTACCCCCACTTTGGCCTTTAGTACTGTTTCTCATATTGCTGCTGACAATAATACTGGCACCGATGCTGTTCCTGATAGACGTACTACTATTGTACCCCTACTTTGATCTGTAGTACTGTTTATCATATTGCTGCTGCCAGTACTACTGGTACTGATGCTGTTCCTGATAGAGGTGCTACTATTGAACCCCCACTTGGGTTGTAGTACTGTTTCTCGTGTTGCTGCTAGCAGCAATTTTGGTACTGATGCTGTTCCTGATAGAGGTGCTACTATTGTACACCCACTTTGGGTTGCAGTGCTGTTCCTCATGTTGCTGCTGGTAGTATTAATGTACTTATTCTGTTCCTGATAGAGGTGCAACTATTGTACCCCTACTTTGGTCTGTAGTACTGTTTCTCATATTGCTGCTGACAGTATTACTGGTATTGATGCTGTTCCTGATAGAGGTACTACTATTGTACCCCCACTTTGATCTGTAGTACTGTTTCTCAGGTTGTTGCTGGCAGTATTACTGGTACTGATGCTGTTCCTGATAGAGGTGCTACTATTGTACCCCCACTTTGTGTTGTAGTACTGTTACTCATGCTGCTGCTAGCAGTAATATTGGTACTAATGCTATTCCTGATAGAGGTTCTACTATTGTACCCCCACTTTGGGTTGCAGTACTATTCCTCATGTTGCTGCTGGCAGTAATAGTGGTGCTTATTCTGTTACTGATAGATGTGCTAATATTGTACCCCCACTTTACGTCATTTTACTGTTTCTCGTGTTGCTGCTAGCAGTATTACTGGTACTGATGCCGTTCCTGATAGAAGTGCTACTATTGTAACCCTACTTTGGGTTGTAGTACTGTTTCTCATGTTGCTGCTGGCAGTATTACTGGTACTGATGCTGTTCCTGATAGAGGTGCTACTATTGTACCCCCACTTTGGGTTGTAGTACTGTTTCTCGCATTGCTGCTGGAAGTATTACTGGTACTGATGCTGTTCTTGATAGAGGTGCTACTATTGTACCCCATTTTGGGGTGTAGTACTGCTTCTTATGTTGCTGCTGGTAGTATTACTGAAACTGATGCTGTTCCTGATAGAGGGGCTACTATGGTACCCACACTTTGGTCTATAATACTGTTTCTCGTGTTACTGCTAACAGTATTACTGGTGCTGATGCTTTTCCTGATAGAAGTTTTATGATTGTACCCCTACTTTGGTCTGTAGTACTGTTTCTCATGTTGCTGCTGGCAGTATTACTGGTACTGATGCTGTTCCTGATAGAAGTGCTACTTTTGTACCCCCACTTTGGGTTGTATTACTGTTTCTCGTGTTGTTGCTGGCAGTATTAGTGGTACTTATTCTATTCCTGATAGAAGTGCTACTATTGTACTCTCACTTTGGGTTGTAGTACTGTTTCTCATGTTGCTGCTGGCAGTATTAGTGGTACTTACTCAGTTTCTGAAAGAGATGCTACTATTGTACCCCCACTTTACATTGCTGTACTGTTTCTTGTGTTGCTGCTAGCAGTATTACTGGTACTGATGCCGTTCCTGACAGAAGTGCTGCTACTGTACCCCCACTTTGGGTTGTAGTACTGTTTCTGATGTTGCTGCTGGCAGTATTACTGGTATTGATGCTGTTCCTGATAGAGGTCCTACTATTGTACCCCCACTTTGGGTTGTAGTACTGTTTCTCGCATTGCTGCTGGCAGTAATAATGATACTTATTGTATTCCTGATAGAAGTGCTACTATTGTACCCCTACTTTATGTTGTAGTACTGTTTATCATGTTGCTGCTGGCAGTATTACTGGTTCTGATGCTGTTGGTGATAGAGGTGCTACTATTGTACCCCACCTTGGGTTGTAGTACTGTTTCTCATGTTGCTGCTGGCAGTATTACTGGTAATGATACTGTTCCTAATAGAGGTGCTACTATTTTACCCCTACTTTGGTCTGTAGCACTGTTTCTCATATTGCTGCTGACAGTATTACTGGTGCCGATGCTGTTCCTGATAGAAGTACTACTATTATACCCCCACTTTGGTCTGTAGTACAGTTTCTCATGTTGCTGCTGGCAGTATTACTGATACCAATGCTGTTCCTGATAAAGGTGCTACTATTGTACCCCTACTTTGGGTTGTAGTACTGTTTCTCGTGTTGCTGTTAGCATTAATACTGGTACTGATGCTGTTCCTGATAACGATGTTACTATTGTAACCCCACTTTGGTCTGTAGTACTGTTTCTCATATTGCTGCTAGCAGTATTGCTAGCACCGATGCTGTTCCTGATAGAGGTACTACTACTGTACCCCCACTTTGGTCTGTAGTACTGTTTCTCATGTTGCTGCTGGCAGTATTACTGGTACCGATGCTGTTCCTGATAGAGGTGCTACTATTGTACCCCCACTTTGGGTTGTAATACTGTTTCTCGTGTTGCTGCTGGTAGTATTACTGGTACTGATGCTGTTCCAGATAAAGGTGCTACTATTGTACCCACACTTTGGGTTGTAGCACTGCTTCTCATTTTACTGCTGGCAGTATTAGTTGTACTTATTCTATTCCTGATAGAAATGCTACTATTGTACCCCCATTTTGGGTTGTATTGCTGTTTCTCATGTTGCTGCTGGCTGTATTATTGGTACTGCTGCTGTTCCTGATAAAGGTGCTACCATTGTACCCCCACTTTGGGTTGTAGTACTGTTTCTCGTGTTGCTGCTAGAAGTATTACTGGTACTGATGCTGTTCCTGATAGAGGTGCTACTATTGTACCCCCACTTTGGGTTGTAGTACTGCTTCTCATGTTGCTGCTGGTAGTATTACTGCTACCGATGCTGTTCCTGATAGAAGTGCTAATATGGTACCCACACTTTGGTCTGTAGTACTGTTTCTCATGTTACTGCTAACAGTATTACTGGTACCGATGCTGTTCCTGATAGAGGTTTTAGGATTGTACCCCTACTTTGGTCTGTAGCACTGTTTCTCATGTTGCTGCTGGTAGTATTACTCGTACTGATGCTGTTCCTGATAGAGGTGCTACTTTTGTACCCCCACTTTGTGTTGTAGTACTGTTTCTCGTGTTGCTGTTGGCAGTATTAGTGGTACTTAGTCTATTCCTGATAGAAGTGCTACTATTGTACCCTCACTTTGGGTTGTAGTACTGTTTCTCATGTTGCTGCTGGCAGTATTAATGGTACTTATTCGGTTTCTGATAGAGGTGCTACTATTGTACCCCCACTTTACATTGCTGTTCTGTTTCTCGTGTTGCCGCTAGCAGTATTACTGGTACTGATGCTGTTCCTGACAGAAGTGCTACTACTGTACCCCCACTTTGGGTTGCAGTACTGTTTCTGATGTTGCTGCTGGCAGTATTACTGGTACTGATGCTGTTCCTGATAGAGGTGCTACTACTGTGCCCCAACTTTGGGTTGTAGTACTGTTTCTCGCATTGCTGCTGGCAGTAATAATGATACTTATTCTATTCCTGATAGAAGTGCTACTATTGTACCCCCACGTTAGGTTGTAGTACTGTTTCTCATGTTGCTGCTGGCAGTATTACTGGTACTGATGCTGTGCCTGATAGAGGTGCTACTATTTTACCCCTACTTTGATCTGTAGCACTGTTTCTCATATTGCTGCTGACAGTATTACTGGTACCGATGCTGTTCCTGATGGAGGTACTACTATTGTACCCCCACTTTGGTCTGTAGTACTGTTTCTCATGTTGTTGCTGGCAGTAATTCTGGTGCTGATGCTGTTCCTGATAGAGGTGTTACTATTGTACTCCCACTTTGGGTTGTAGTACTGTTTCTCATGTTGCTGCTACCAGTATTACTGGTACAGATGCTGTTCCTGATAGAGGTGCTACTATTGTACCCCCACTTTGGGTTGTAGTACTGTTTCTCATGCTGCTGCTAGCAGTAATATTGGTACTGATGCTGTTCCTGATAGAGGTGCTACTATTGTACTCCTACTTTGGGTTGCAGTACTGTTCCTCATGTTGCTGCTGGCAGTAATAGTGGTACTTATTCTGTTCCTGATAGATGTGCTACTATTGTACCCCCACTTTGCGTTGTAGTACTGTTTCCCGTGTTGCTGCTGGCAGTATTACTGATAATGATGCCGTTCCTGATAGAGGTGCTACTATTGTACCCCCACTTTGGGTTGTAGTACTGTTCCTCATGTTGTTGATGGCAGTATTAGTGGTACTTATTCTGTTCCTGATAGAGATGTTACTATTGTACACCCACTTTACGTCATTGTACTGTTTCTCGTGTTGCTGCTAGCAGTATTACTGGTACTGATGCCGTTCCTGATAGAAGTGCTACTATTGTACCCCCACTTTGGGTTGTAGTACTGTTTCTCGTATTGCTGCTGGCAGTATTACTGATACTGATGCTGTTTCTGATAGGGGTGCTACTATTGTACCCCCATTTTGGGTTGTAGTACTGTTTCTCGCATTGCTGATGAAAGTATTACTGGTACTGATGCTGTTCTTGATAGAGGTGCTACTATTGTACCCCTATTTTGGGTTGAAGTACTGCTTCTCTTGTTGCTGCTGGTAGTATTACTGGTACCTATGCTGTTCCTGATAGAGGTGCTACTATGGTACCCACACTTTGGTCTGTAGTACTGTTTCTTGTGTTGCTGCTAACAGTATTTCTGGTACCAATGCTGTTCCTGATAGAGGTTTTACGATTGTACCCCAACTTTGTTCTGTAGTACTGTTTCTCATGTTGCTGCTGGCAGTATTACTGGTACTGATGCTTTTCCTGATAGAGGTGCTACATTTGTACCCCCACTTTGGGTTGTAGTACTGTTTTTCGTGTTGCTGCCAGCAGTATTAGTGGTACTTATTCTACTCGTGATAGAAGTGCTACTATTGTACCCCCACTTTGGGTTGTAGTACTGTTTCTCATGTTGCTGCTGGCAGTATTACTGGTACTGATGCTGTTCCTGATAGAGGTGCTACTATTCTACTCCCACTTTGGGTTGTAATCCTGTTTCTCGTGAAGCTGCTGGCAGTATTACTGGTACTGATACTGTTCCTGATAGAGGTGCTACTATTGTACCCCCATTTTTGGTTGTAGTACTGTTTCTTGTGTGGCTGCTGGCTGTATTACTGGTAATGATTCTGTTCCTGATAGAGGTGCTACTATTGTACCCCCACTTTGGTCTGTAGTACCATTTCTCGTGTTGCTGCTAACAGTATTACTGGTACCGATGCTGTTCCTGATATAGGTGTTACGATTGTACCCCTACTTTGGTCTGTAGTACTGTTTCTCATGTTGCTGCTGGCAGTATTACTGGTACAGATGCTGTTCCTGATAGAGGCACTAGTATTGTACCTCCACTTTGGTCTGTAGTAATGTTTCTCATGTTGCTGCTGGTGTATTACTGGTACCAATGCTGTTCCTGATAGAGGTGCTACTATTGTACCCCCACTTTGGGTTGTAGTACCGTTCATCATGTTGCTGCTGGCAGTATTAGGGGTATTTATTCTGTTCTGATAGAGGTGCTACTATTGTAACCCCACTTTGCTTCATAGTACTGTTTCTCATGTTGATGCTGGCAGTATTACTTTTACTGATGCCATTCCTGATAGAGGTGCTACTATTGTACCCCCACTTTAGGTTGTAGTACTGCTTCTCGTGTTGCTGCTTGTAGTATTACTGGTACCAATGCTGTTCCTGATAGAGGTGCTACTATGGTACCCACACTTTGGTCTGTAGTACTGTTTCTCGTGTTGCTGCTAACAGTATTACTGGTACCGATGCTGTTCCTGATAGAGGTGTTACGATTGTACCCCCTCTTTGGTCTGTAGTACTGTTTCTCATGTTGCTGCTGGCAGTATTACTGGTACTGATGTTGTTCCTGATAAAGGTGCTACTATTGTACTCCCACTTTGGGTTGTAGTACTGTTTCTCGTGTTGCTGCTGGCAGTATTAGTGGTACTTATCTATTCCTGATAGAAGTGCTACTCTTGTACCCCCACTTTGGGTTGTAGTACTGTTTCTCATGTTGCTGCTGGCAGTATTTCTGGTACTGATGCTTTTCCTGATAGAGGTGTTACTATTGAGATTTTGGCTTTTCAGCTACCCACCTCTGCACCCTATACAGTTTTATAGTCAGTAATACATCATATCAGGTCTTTATGGAAAAAAGTAAAGCATTTTTAAGTGAAATATTTATTTTTCAGATATGCTACACATGTAGGCAATAGCTACAACTCCAAAACTGCCACTGGATACATTCTAAGATCATGGTAAAGGAAAAGGGACTTATTTTAATCGCATGCACTGCCTGTGGGATAAAAGCAACATGGGCACTGCATTTCATTTAATTCTTTCTATTAACATTTTATCTTACAGGAAAACAGCAATACACTGGTCCAGTAGTTACTGCCATTGCCTCACGGTATTTGTGTTTCTGTTTCCCTACCTCACTGCACTGAGATGCTTTCAGTTTGGAGTTTGCAAGTTTAATGTGTTTGTCTGGGTTTCTGTCAGGATCTGCTGTATACTCCTATATCCTGGTGACATACCCTTGTATGGACTTATACTTGGTCTACATTGCTTACAGATGTTTGCATGTGTGGTGTGTGTGTGTGTGTGTGTGTGTGTGTGTGTGTGTGTGTGTGTGTGTGTGTGTGTGTGTGTGTGTGTGTGTGTGTGCGCGCGCGTGTGTGTGTGTGTCTGTGTGTGTGTCTAAGATAACCAAGTATCAGAAAACAAATGAACTGTTCAAAATTAAAACATTACAATGTTTTTAGGGAGCAAACTCACAACTTCCAAAGTGGAGATCAGAGGTGGTACTCATACTGACAGGAGCAAATTTGGCCAAGGTACTGGGGAGCTTCCCTTACTTTTTTCAGTGTAAGGAGACAATGCCACACTACTTTCATTCCTAGTACAGTAGTGGTTAGGAGAAGTCATGTAATGGAGGATGTATGGAGTGCAGAGTGCAGCAGTGAAAATATTTAAATGAGAAATGAAGTTATGGTGGAGCAGAAGGCTAGCAATGAGTCAGTTTTGATGAAGACAATATGAAAACTGGGGCAGAAGCTGTGTACATTACAAATAGGCATAGCGTAGCTGTCGTTAATGATACATAATGAAGACAGTAGTGAAAATTATGGAGCTGGAAGGAGAATGAGGTTTGAGACATGGCATAATGTTACAAATGATAAGTAAGGAGGATCCAGGAGAAGAACTGATTTCTTAATAGGGAAATGGCAGAGCGAATATTTGGAAAAGAACAAGAGGATAATAGGACAGTGGAAGGAATGGTGAAAGAATCTACAGGAAAGAAAGAAAATTGTTCACTGCAGTGGTAGGATAAAAAAGGACATCAAGAAAACATGTACTGTGCTACAGTTTAAAAAAGGGGGAAAACAGTTCAATTGTGAGAAAATGAAGTGAAAAAAAGAGTACATAATAGACAGATATTTTGCATGGGATAATAAATGCATTAGAATTTAATGTGAGGGAGATTCATACATTTGGGTAAAGAGGACTTCTGTGACTAAAGACAAATTACAAAGTTTTATATTGGCATATGATAAAAAGAACGACAACTACCCTTGGATGTCTTTCTTTTAGAGGAGCAAATTTAAAGAATATATATATATATATATATATATATATATATATATATATATATATATATATATATATATATATATATGTATATATATATATATATATATATATATATATATATATATATATATCCAATTCTGAACTGATATTATTGATTAAGAAGTAAGGAGTTGTTTGCAAAATTAGCATACACATATAGAGAACATTGTTAAAACAAAGGATGCTAAAGATGTGTAGAATGGGTGTTACTTTAAATGTAAAAGAAAATGTGAATTTTCCAAACATCATGCTTGTATCTGACCCTGATGTATGAGGGTCGGCCAAACATGTGGTGGTTTTAGATGAGTATATCACATTTAATACAAAACTGTGTAAAGGTAAAGCTTAATGAATGTGGTGGAAGAGAATATACTATTTATTAACGTACAATGATATGTTGACTGTGTAACAGTTAAGAAGAGGGAGATGAAATTCATTGTATTATAGAGAATATGGAAAAAGGATGTGAGTAATATGATAGAATTGTAAATGAAAATTAGAGGTATAACAAGGTGTGCTTCAAGATGAAGGAGGGGATATTCAGATTGGGTTACAAGAATTAAGAGATCAAGAAATTATTTTAAAGTGTTGGTGCTCGAGTACACAGAACAAGAAGAGAAAGAGAAATGGTTGTAAAAAGGGGTGCTACAAAATATTCTATTGGGAAACATGAACATTAGGAAAAGAAAGTTTCAGAAACTTCCCAGAAAAGATAAAAAAGAAAGGGAAGAAGTAATATAAGGGTTATTTCAGTGAATATAAATAGCTTTTCAAATAGGGTTAGGAGAATAAGTATATTACAATGGTGATGAAGTTTAGACGCTTATATAATATGTTTTGAGATACAAGATTTCTTTCAGAATCAAGCAGACTGCAACATTTAAAGTAGGGGGGTATAAGATAATATGCAATTTGAGGAATGAGAGGTGCCCAGGAATTTTTTTTTTCTTTGTTAGATAAATGTATGTTTAATACAACAAGGACAACAATGGTTGATATAATATGGGAAAATGTTGTTTTGAGGTAGGTAGGGTTATATGTTCATGTGGATGTGAAGAAAAGGAGAAGGTTTATTTTAGAAAATAATGCCTTCTGTGACAGTAAATATGAAAATCATTACAATGGGTGATTTTAACTGTAACATAAGTAAGGATAAAGGGAATGTAGATAATGAAGTAAGTAAAGTAAGAGACTTGGAAAATTGGGAAATTTGAAAATATGAGATCAAGAGGAATGTTCATTTAACAGAGGGCTGTATGCAACGGAAATAGATTATTTTTTAATGTCAAAAGGGATGGAATAAAGACAATGTGGAACAGTTATGACAGGATTTTCTGATCATATTTCATTACATACAGAATTGGGAAGGGTAAAGATGAACTTTACCATAAATCACTGCTAGAGTAGCCTTCTGCTATATGGGTTATATCCTGTCAATGATATACCAGCCAGTCAGTCTTCCAAAGCCTTTGACTCCCCCAAAACATGCACTATGTTAGCTTGAGCTCCTGTGTGGAGACAACAGCAACCTCGGCACCAAAAAGCTTCAGTACTTTCCTGCTGCCCTTGGGAGTGCTTCTCCTAGGCTTCACAGGATCATCTGTCAGCTTCTTTAAAGGATAACCTCTTTTAATAAACATACCCCTCAAAAAATCACATATATCTAAAAATGTGTCAAATAGACTCACCATATGAGCAGCTCTAACAAATTGTCCCTTTACTACGGCTTTTTTTTTTTGTTTTGTTTGTTTGAAAGGGTGTGCACTTTTGTAATGCAAAAATCCATTGAAATAGGTTTCCTTTCTATAAATCGTGCCACAAAAACCGTATCACACATCTTTAGTAAGCCATACAGCTAAATAGGTGATTTTCTTAATATTAATAGTGTAGATAAAGGTGAGAAATGGGGTAGTCTGGTTGATATATTACAAAAACATTGTAAATTGTATACTCGTTTTTTTAGACAATATTTTCATTTTTTGGAATGGCCCCAGGAGCGAGATTACTGTGATTTTTGAATGTGATTTTTTGAAGAGTATGTTTATTAAAAGAGGTTATTCTTTAAGTATGATTAATGAAATAATGTCAGAAGTAGTGAATAAACATGAAAAAGGTTTTTTTACCCCATTGCTTAATAGACAGCAGTGTATACAGGAGCAAATAACACAAATGGGAGTTCAGACACAAAATGGGGAGTTTGTCAATAGTGGACTCAGTGTTGTTACTCACCATTTTGAGTGTTCCTTCATTACCATTTTTAATAATAATAGTAGGGAGATTTCTAATGTTTATTTGTCTTTCGGCTTTTTCCTGGTAAGGGGTCGCCACAGCAGAACTCCGGTCTGCTAATGATTGGCAGTAGATTTTTACTAAATGCCAATGTGCCAGCTCGAAACCCAACCTTCAACGAAGGCACACCCATTTACGCATGCATGTCTTTCGAACGCTACCCAACCGCGGGGAGGACATGCAGACTCCACACAGAAGGCACTCCCAAGCCAAGCCGAGAATCGAACGGGAGAACCTCTTGCTGTGAGGTAACAGCGCTACCGCCATACCACCATGGCAGATAGTAGGGAGATTTCTAATATTTTATTTAAAAATTGGGTTATCCTTATAAGTGACAAAGATGTAAGGGAATGTATTGGTACTAAACCCAGTGTTGTTTTTAAAAAAGGTAGTAACTTAGGTATTTGAGAAGTCTAATGGAGGTACTCAACAGCAAGGGATGATGAAGAAATGTGGGGCTTGCACTTATTGTCCATACATACTGGAGGGTAACAGTTTTACGATTAACAAGATTGAAGTGAAGTTGAATAGGAAATTTTATTGCTTCACTGAAAAGGTGATTTATTGTGCAATGTGTTCCCTTTGTCCGTGTTTCTACATAGGAAAAACCAAAAGGAAATTTAAAAGTAGAGTGTATGAACATTTGAATGATATAAGGTTAACTAGACCTACAAATGCCCTAGCTAAACATTGTATGGACAAACCGGAAAACTCTTTTAGATTTTCTATATTGGACATATTTGATTTGGATGAAAGGGGTGGACCATGGGCACTGTTGTTAGAAAAAAAGGGGACGTTTATGACAAATGCGGTTGAATGCCACACAGTGGCCAGGCTTAAATGATTGTCTCTCCATTTCTTGCCTTTTAAAATTGAAGGCTATGGGGAGATAACTCTTTGATAATTGAAAAGATTTTGTGTGGTTTCCTTAAACATAAATATATTTATATGCATATATATTTTTAAATACTTCTTATTTTAATATATACATTTTATTAGATATATACTTAATAGTGTATTTTAAAATGTGATTTTATATTATTTCATAAGTATACATTTTTTATAAACTGGATTTATAGTTGCAACATTGATATGCACATATTTATGAGCACAGAGGGATGGAGTCACACTCTTTTGATATTGATTGATCAGAATGTTGGGCGTGTTCTTAGTACTTTTATTTTAAATAGTTGCACTTGGCTTTGGTTTTTTGTCAGAAGTCTCCAATTGGTTGGAGACGAAAGTTCTTATTTTTTTTGTTTGTTGTTTTTTGAATAAAAGTTCATTGTGGCATTTTTATTGTGCCTGTGATTTAAATATATCAATTGGCTTGTGACCCACATGTGCTTGCCAGATTTTCAGTTTATTCATTCCATTCTTGCCTATAGTGCACCAAAAACAGTCTCTCTTTTTCCAAGAACCGATGTACAGCCAAAGTTCCATCCACCAAAGTCAGTACTGGACATAATATAATCCATGAAGTAGTAGCACAACCAATGGGAGCAGGAAAGCAGAAATGAGCAGTCAGCTGGAGGGCAGGACCAATATGCGGCCAGTGAGTTCTACAGTTGGCATGAAATGGCTTATTATCACTGTAAACAAATATTGAAAAGTAATAGGACTGCTAGAAATTTGAGTGGAGATGCTTGTTTTATGGGTAGAAATGAACACTGCTGCAGAAGAAAATAAGTGTGTGTGTGTGTGTGTGTGTGTGTGTGTGTGTGTGTGTGTGTGTGTGTGTGTGTGTGTGTGCACGCGTGTGTGTGTCTGTGTGTTGTTTCTTCTTTTCCATGTGATAATAATACCAGTCATTAGAACTCTAGTTTATAAAACAGATGTTTACATCATCAGGAAAGAAGCAGCACTATCTAGGTAAGTGATTTGTTCAGATTCAGACAGAAGATAAATGGACATAGAAAGTATCAAGCCTTGCAAACCTGACTTCAAGAACCACAGCTCATTAAGAGGTTAGAGCCTTAATCTTTTGCACTTTCTGACAGACATTTGCAAACTTCTTTATTTTCAGCTAAATCATTGAAGGTTAAAACTCATTGAGGTTTAGTCAGTCAATAATGCCAAGCAAGAGTTCTGTGTAATATTACTGTATGACTTTCTGTAGTTAAAATTACAGGCCTTGAACACTTTCACTTCCATTTGCCTACTGTGAGACTTTGAGCAAGCTGTACTTGATAGTCACGGCTGTGTGTGTCTGTATAAATACTTGGCTCCTGCATCCCGCTATTCCACTTATAATGTGTGAGTTAACATAGTGTGGAATTTAAATTCTTCTCCTCAGTTTTTACATTAGTCTGGCAACTGGGGCAGAGGAGTAAGCCTATGAGCTGTGATACCGTTTTTTGATCCTCTCAACCTTCATTTGCAACTATGTGACCTTGATCAAGTCACTTAAACAGACATTTCTTTGGAACAACTAGAAATATGGGTTAGGCTCCACAATTGGCCCCTGGACCACAAGTCTAATAACTACCTATGAACCAGAGTACTTATGGTGTAAAATAAGGAAAGTAATTTTAATAAATATGAATCTCATCTTATGAGCCATGTTCTTTGGGTATGATGTTTGTTATCTTCATTTTGTTGAATGTGTTTATTATTTAACTGGGAATAAATTTGACAGCACGAAATCTATGAATTTAAAGTTATTGTTTTAACTATAAATACATTTTTAATTTAGCTAGTTTTTGTAGGCATGCATATGTGAAATGCACTGTGTTTGCACTACAGCAGTTTGTCTAGCACCTAGTACTAATGAGTAAGGCTATAAACTGTTAAAGAGCTTCTTCCTGTACTACAGGGTTTAATTCATTCATCTTTCCTTTGTCGTCTGTGCGACTCTGACCAAGTTACTTCATCAAACAGTACTCTTGGTCTGTTCTTGAAACAGGATAGTGGGCTTTTTCAGACTGGTAGCAAATGTGTTGGACATTTTTCTTTAATTTCCTTCTCTCTTCACATAGCCACTAATTAATTCACTATATGCTACTTCATTATGAACTACATCATGTCTTTTGTTGTTTAATAGGTTTCCAGATGCATTCTCACTAACTTTGAGTTTCAAGGAAAGAGAAGTTTACCATTTATCATGCTAAGTCTTTTTACAATGTGAGAGTATTTAGTTTTGTTTTGAAAATAATTGTCAGTGCTTTTGTTGTAAAATTTGAATTAAAAGTTTTAAATGAAATCCAATGTCTTTGATAACTTTGATAATTATAAAAGTAGAGAAGAAAATAGTATACACAATTATATGTTTAAACCGTGTTGTATAGTAATTGGGGAGAGACAAACAAAGTAATGGGATAGTGTACAGCAGGTGAGAGTCTGGTTCATTATCCTCCATACCTCCCCATTTGATCATGATCTACATTTTTTTATAAACTGGATTTATAGTTGCAACATTTACATGCACATATTTATGAGCACAGAGGGATGGGCTCACAATCTTTTGATATTGATTGATCGGAATGTTGGGCATGTTCTTAGTACTTTTATTTTAAATAGTTGCACTTGGCTTTGGTTTTTTTGTCTGAAGTCTCCAATTGGTTGGAGACAAAAGTGCTTATTTTTTTGTTTGTTGGTGTTCTTAGTACTTTTATTTGAAATAGTTGCACTTGGCTTTGTTTTTTTTTCTCTGAAGTCTCCAGTTGGTTGGAGACGAAAGCGCTTATTTTTTTGTTTGTTGTTTTTTGAATAAAAGTTGCTGTGGTGGTGGTGCTGCGGTAGCGTTGTCACCTCACAGTAAGACGTTGTCCTGTTCGATTCTCAGGGAAAGCGTCTTCTGTGTGGAGACATGCGTGAATGGGGTATCTTTATTGATGGTTGTGCATCAGGGCTGGCAACTCGGTATGTAAAAATCTACTGCCAATCATTAGCGGACTGGAGTTTCACTGTGGCGACCCCTAATTGGGAAAAGCCGAAAGATACAACAATGTTTTTTGAATAAAAGTTCATTGTGGCATTTTTATAGTGCTGTGATTTAAATATATTGATTGGCTTGTGACCCACGTGTGCTTCCCAGATTTTCAGTTTATTCATTCCATTCTTACCTATAGTGCACCAAAAACAGTATCTCTTTTTGCAAGGACCGATGTACAGCCAAAGTTCCATCCACCAAAGCCAGTACTGGGCATAATATATTCCATGAAGTAGTAGTACAACCAATGGGAGCAGGGAAGCAGAAATGAGCGGTCAGCTGGAGGGCAGGAACAATGTGCGGCCAGGGAGTTCTACAGTTGACATGAAATGGCTTATTATCACTGTAAACAAATATTGAAAAGTAATAGGACCGCTGGAAATTTGAGTGGAAATGCTTGTTTTATGGGTAGAAATGAACACTGCTGCAGAAGAAAATAAGTGTGTGTGTGTGTGTGTGTGTGTGTGTGTGTGTGTGTGTGTGTGTGTGTGTGTGTGTGTGTGTGTGTGTGCATGTGTGTCTGTGTGCTGTTTCTTCTTTTCCATGTGATAATAATACCAGTCATTAGAACTCTAGTTTATAAAACAGATGTTTACATCATCGGGAAAGAAGGAGCACTATCTAGGTAAGTGATTTGTTCAGATTCAGACAGAAGATAAATGGACATAGAAAGTATCAAGCCTTGCAAACCTGACTTCAAGAACCACAGCTCATTAAGAGGTTAGAGCCTTAATCTTTTGCACTTTCTGACAGACATTTGCAAACTTCTTTATTTTCAGATAATTCATTGATGGTTAAAACTCATTGAGGTTTAGTCAGTCAATAATGCCAAGCAAGAGTTCTGTGTAATATTACTGTATGACTTCCTGTATTCAAAAGTGCAGGCCTTGAACACTTTCCCTTCCATTTGCCTACTGTGAGACTTTGAGCAAGCTGTACTTGATAGTCACGGCTGTGTGTGTCTGTATAAATACTTGGCTCCTGCATCCCGCTATTCCACTCATAATGCATGAGTTAGCATAGTGTGGAATTTAAATTCTTCTCCTCAGTTTTTACATTAGTCTGGCAACTGGGGCAGAGGGGTAAGCCTATGAGCTGTGATACAGTTTTTGATCCTCTCAGCCTTCATTTGCAACTATGTGACCTTGATCAAGTCACTTAAACAGACATTTCTTTGGAACAACTAGAAATATGGGTTAGGCTCCACAGTTGGCCCCTGGACCACAAGTCTAATAACTACCTATGAACCAGCGTACTAATGGTGTAAAATAAGGAAATTGGTTTTAATAAATATGAATCTCATCTTATGAGCCATGTTCTTTGGGTATGATGTTTGTTAGCTTCATGTTGTTGAATGTGTTTATTATTTAACTGGGAATAAATCTGACAGCACGAAATCTATGAATTGAAAGTTATTGTTTTAACTACAAATACATTTTTAATTTAGCTAGTTTTTGTAGGCATGCATATGTGAAATGCATTGTGTTTGCACTACAGCAGTTTGTCTAGCACTTAGTGCTAATGAGTAAGGCTATAAACTGTTAAAGAGCTCCTTCCTGTACTACAGGGTTTAATTCCTTCATCTTTCATTTGTCTTCTGTGCGACTCTGACCAAGTTACTTCATCAAACAGTACTCTTGGGCTGTTCTTGAAACAGTATACTTCAGCCCAGTGGGCTTTCTCAGACTGGTAGCAAATGTGTTGCACATTTTTCTTTAATTTCCTTCTCTCTTCACATAGCCACTAATTAATTCGCTATATGCTACTTCATTATGAACTACATCATGTCTTTTGTTGTTTAATAGGTTGCCAGATGCATTCTCACTAAATTTGAGTTTCAAGGAAAGAGACATTTACCATTTCTCATGCTGTCTTTTTACAATGTGAGAGTATTTAGTTTTGTTTTGAAAATAATTGTCAGTGCTTTTGTTGTAAAATTTGAATTAAAAGTTTTAAATGAAATCCAATGTCTTTGATAACTGTGATAATTATAAAAGTAGAGAAGAAAATAGTATACACAATTATAGGTTTGAACCGTGTTGTATAGTAATTGGGGAGAGACAAACAAAGTAATGGGATAGTGTACGGCAGGTGAGGGTCTGGTTCATTATCCTCCATACCTCCCCATTTGACCATGATCTACATTTTATGTAAACTGGATTTATAGTTGCAACATTTACATGTACATATTTATGAGCACAGAGGGATGGGCCCACACTCTTTTGATATTGATTGATTGGAATGTTGGGCGTGTTCTTAGTACTTTTATTTTAAATAGTTGCACTTGGCTTTGGTTTTTTGTCTGAAGTCTCCAACTGGTTGGAGACGAAAGTGCTTATTTTTATGTTTGTTGTTTTTTGAATAAAAGTTCATTGTGGCATTTTTATTGTGCCTGTGATTTAAATATATTGATTGGCTTGTGACCCACGTGTGCTTGCCAGATTTTCAATTTATTCATTCCATTCTTACCTATAGTGCACCAAAAACCGTCTTTCTTTTTCCAAGGACTTATGTACAGCCAAAGTTCCATCCACCAAAGCCAGTACTGGACATAATATATTCCATGAAGTAGTAGCACAACCAGTGGGAACAGGAAAGCAGAAATGAGCAGTCAGCTGGAGGGCAGGACCAATGTGCGACCAGGGGGTTCTACAGTTGGCATGAAATGGCTTATTACCACTGTAAACAAATATTGAAAAGTAATAGGACCGCTGGAAATTTGAGTGGAGATGCTTGTTTTATGGGTAGAAATGAACACTGCTGCAGAAGAAAATAAGTGTGTGTGTGTGTGTGTGTGTGTGTGTGTGTGTGTGTGTGTGTGTGTGTGTGTGTGTGTGTGTGTGTCTGTGTGTTGTTTCTTATTTTCCATGTGATAATAATACCAGTCATTAGAACTTTACTTCATAAAACAGATGTTTACATCATCGGGAAAGAAGGAGCACTATCTAGGTAAGTGATTTGTTCAGATTCAGACAGAAGATAAATGGACATAGAAAGTATCAAGCCTTGCAAACCTGACTTCAAGAACCACAGCTCATTAAGAGGTTAGAGCCTTAATCTTTTGCACTTTCTGACAGACATTTGCAAACTTCTTTATTTTCAGATAAATCATTGAAGGTTAAAACTCATTGAGGTTTAGTCAGTCAATAATGCCAAGCAAGAGTTCTGTGTAATATTACTGTATGACTTCCTGTAGTCGAAATTACAGGCCTTGAACACTTTCACTTCCATTTGCCTACTGTGAGACTTTGAGCAAGCTGTACTTGATAGTCACGGCTGTGTGTGTCTGTATAAATACTTGGCTCCTGCATCCCACTATTCCACTTATAATGTGTGAGTTAACATAGTGTGGAATTTAAATTCTTCTCCTCAGTTTTTACATTAGTCTGGCAACTGGGGCAGAGGAGTAAGCCTATGAGCTGTGATACCGTTTTTTGATCCTCTCAACCTTCATTTGCAACTATGTGATCTTGATCAAGTCACTTAAACAGACATTTCTTTGGAACAACTAGAAATATGGGTTAGGCTCCACAGTTGGCCCCTGGACCACAAGTCTAATAACTACCTATGGACCAGCGTACTTATGGTGTAAAATAAGGACATTGATTTTAATAAATATGAGTCTCATCTTATGAGCCATGTTCTTTGGGTATGATGTTTGTTATCTTCATTTTGTTGAATGTGTTTATTATTTAACTGGGAGTAAATTTGACAGCACGAAATCTATGAATTTAAAGTTATTGTTTTAACTATAAATAAATTTTTAATTTAGCTAGTTTTTGTAGGCATGCATATGTCAAATGCACTGTGTTCACACTAAGCAGTTTGTCTAGCACTTAGTGCTAATGAGTAAGGCTATAAACTGTTAAAGAGCTCCTTCCTGTACTACAGGGTTTAATTCCTTCATCTTTCATTTGTCTTCTGTGCGACTCTGACCAAGTTACTTCATCAAACAGTACTCGTGGGCTGTTCTTGAAACAGTATACTTCAGCCCAGTGGGCTTTCTCAGACTGGTAGCAAATGTGTTGGACATTTTTCTTTAATTTCCTTCTCTCTTCACATAGCCACTAATTAATTCACTATATGCTACTTCATTATGAACTACATCATGTCGTTTGTTGTTTAATAGGTTGCCAGATGCATTCTCACTAAATTTGAGTTTCAAGGAAAGAGAAGTTTACCATTTCTCATGCTAAGTCTTTTTACAATGTGAGAGTATTTAGTTTTGTATTGAAAATAGTTTTCAGTGCTTTTGTTGTAAAATTTGAATTGAAATTTTTAAATGAAATCCAATGTCTTTGATAACTGTGATAATTATAAAAGTAGAGAAGAAAATAGTATACACAATTATAGGTTTGAACCGTGTTGTATAGTAATTGGGGAGAGACAAACAAAGTAATGGGATAGTGTACGGCAGGTGAGAGTCTGGTTCATTATCCTCCTTACCTCCCCATTTGATCATGATCTGGGCAATTGGGAATTTGGGATAGGCTCCTTAATGGTCTGGGACTGGTGATCTAGTTCAGGAAGTGATCAGGCTATATCATCTGCACAGCAAATTTTTAAAGCAACATATGTAATTTTTTTCTTCAAGGACAGTAGACACTGCATTTGCAAAGTGATTTGCCAACAGCAGCATCTGCATTCATAATAGATCTCTTTAATGTGGAATTATTCGGATGACTTTTACTTCTGCAGAGATTGTGCATATTGACATAGCATATGTTATCTGGTGGTTAATATTATGCTCTCATCATAAATACTCTTTTTAAACTGTGCTACACATGTCTGGATCATATGGTGTGATATTAGTGATCTTTATACAGTTTCATGTAGTTCATCCCAAGCTACCAATAAAGTAAATGCAATTTATTTCCTCATAACAATAAGGGGTGTACACAGTCAACAAAGTAGCTATAACTGATGGTGGGGGTGGGGAGCTATCTGTAGATAAAAGTGCCTTACACTCTTATCATTGCTTTAAATGTCTTTAATCTGTTCTTCAAAACTGCTATTCATAGGTTCACAGTTTCATAGATGGTTACCAGGCTATCAGCCCAGCAGCCATTTAAGCCTAGCCAGGCTTACCCCAAATTTGCCAAAATATTTCTGACGTGTCATATGTCAATATAACAAAAAAAAATTATGGTTACAATATAAGCTTGTACACATCAAACATTCACAAGCTACCACTGTCCATTGTGGATATAGGTATGGAACCAGGGATAAATTTGTGATTTTCCATCCATAGGTCCAAGTTACATTTGAATAGAATTGGGGATTAGCTTTGCTTCACATGGATGGGAAGTCTGTTCCAGAGAAGGAGTAATTTTTGAGACACATACCTGTCCCTCCAACATGTCCTGCTTATGTCACAGATGTGGTTTAAGTTATTCATGATGCTATTTGCTTTGCATATGTGCAACAAATCCAGTAGTGTGGCATCAGAGGATGCCTTGTAGGATAGGCATTGCTCAGGGATAGGGCTTTAAGCAGTCTGCATAGTACTTTTTGTTTGCTCCCTGTTTTTTTTTTTTGTTTTTTTTTTTGGTGAGGAATCTTTATGGTCTCTCAAGCTGTTTCAAGTGCTTGGTCAGGTATATCCTGAAGGGTGTGTTCTACTTGATGATTGGTCTAATGAGAGTACAGTGGAATAATGACCTCCTTGGACCTGGACGCTATGCCTTTACTTACAACTTGTACAACATAGAATGATTTTCTCACCACAATAG
Organism: Protopterus annectens; assembly: GCF_019279795.1. NCBI lineage: Eukaryota > Metazoa > Chordata > Ceratodontiformes > Protopteridae > Protopterus > Protopterus annectens. Next base: position 853,837,220 of record NC_056747.1, read on the forward strand.
ACACATAGTTCAAATATCAGGTTACTGTCAACATGTGTTCCCAGATCCTTGATCACTGGTCTACTTTCAGGGGAATATTATCAATGTGATAATTTCCAGGAGTGGTTGTGTTTCCAAAGAACACTATTATGCACTTTTCACATGGACCTTTAGTCCATGGCTCTAGCACTAGTTGCTAGTCTACATCAGTATCTATGTCTTTAGGGGATTCAATGACCATGCCTAGATGCAGTCATCTATAAACTTGGTCAGCCAGAAGCTCTTGACATTTGTCTTGATTTCAGATAAGTATATTACAAAAAGGCAGAGGCCCCAACACTGATAACTGTGGGACTCTACTAGTGACTGAAATCTTTGTGAATGTGGATTCCCCAATCCTAATGTATTTATTAATTTATTGTCTTCTATTGGGGGTCAGGTGACTGTCTGTTGGGTGACATATGGGTCTAATCCTAATTTTCTAATTTCATCTAGAATGCCCACATAAGATGTTGCATCAAATGCCTTATGTGTCTGAATTTAGTTGGAATACTTTACTTGGGCTACTGTGTGAAACAAATTTGAAATGTGTTACTTTGGTCATTATTGTTGTTATTATTTTTTTTTACACAGACACCTAAGTATGCAGTAACAAGTTAGCTATAATTGTTGGATTTGATGGGTTTGGGGATGTCTGTAGATACAAATGACTGGCTCTGCTAAGATGATAAAGTTAAAAGTCATTTGTCTTTGAAGGACTAGTGTGAATTTATGTAAGCCAAATTAAAATATTTTCCTGTGGCTATTTTTATTACTATTAGACATGTAATATGTACACAGTCAACAAAGTGGCCATAATTGATGAGTACTGATATTGGTGGGTTATAATAATATCAGTTTAAGTGACCTTTTATGGTTGAAATGTTCTGAAATGGGTACTTTAATCATTATTGGTTAATACATTTTCTCTAATTGCTTTCCTTGGAAGTCATAGAACCAGTGCCACAGATCATTTTGGGAAAGGTTTTTAATCCACGATTTTCTAGTGCAGAGAAGGATCTTTCTTGGAGACCAGTACTAGTCCTATTCTTTCTCAATTTGTTCCAAAGATTCAAAATGTTGGCATGGCAAGGCCTGCTACCTCTCTTCTCTTCTGGGAGTTGGCTTGTAACACAATTTTGAAGGATCCTTATCATCCATTTCCACTGCTACAGACCGATGAGTTTTCTTTAAGTTTTTTTGTGTCTGTTGAACATTATCAGTTCTCTCCATTACCTTTGGGACTATATTTTCCTGCTAAGGTGTTCACAAAGAGTCTAACTCCTGTGATATCCTACTGCAGTCTGCACAGCATGCACATTTTAGACAACTTACTTATCTTTGCAGAGTCTTTCAGAGTTGTCAGGAGTCCCTTACAGGGGCAAGAAATCTCCATATTGACAAGTTTCCAGATGAACAGGATTGTGTTTCTAGGATGCCTTCTGGACTTAACCATGCAAAAGAAATCTTTAACTCAGGAGAAAGTGGAACTGTATCTGGAAACTGTCCTGATTTTCTCTAATCAGTCTCAGAATGCAACCAAAGAGTATCTTGGGATATTAGATTTCAAAAAATGTTTGAGTCTCATGATTCCTCTTGCCAAGTTGCTCATGAGAAAATTTCAATAGTTTCTAGAAAACTGTTTTGACCACACATTCCTAATCTATGGATTTTCTAATTCCAGTGTGAGTGTGTGTGTGTGTGTGTGTGTGTGTGTGTGTGTGTGTGTGTGTGTGTGTGTGTGTGTGTGTGTGTGTGTGTGTGTGTGTGTGTGTGTGTGTGTGTGTGTGTGTGTGTGTGTGTGTGTGTGTGTGTGTGTGTGTGTGTGTGTGTGTGTGTGTGTGTGTGTGTGTGTTAAGATAGAACTTCTTTGGTAGAGTGTCCAATTTGCACTGAACACAAGTATCTCACTCTCTGTCTCTGTGGCTCTCTCACATATCCCCTGCTCAGCGTGTTACATCAGATGCATTTGGGTTTTGTGTGGAGAGCTGTATCAATGAAGGCAAATGTGCAGGTTAATGTCTTAAATCACATCAGTGTGAAAAAGGTGTTAGCTATGATACATGCTACAGAATCATTTCACCAACTATTATCACCAGGATCTTTGTAGGTGATTACTAATATAAGATCACATGGTTGTGGCACATAAACATACAGGGGGCTCCAGATTATGCCCTTTGTGCAGGCTGGCTATGGCTGCTTGGAATGTCACTTTACAGAATTGTTTACCATCTAAGCTTCCTACATTCCATCAGAGCAAAATGTATTGACAGACAAGTTGAGCATGGCCAGTACAGACCCTCACAAATATAAATTAAATGGGGGAGGTCTTCTAGGATTTGATCCAGTTGTGAATAGCACCTCATATAAATCTGTTTGCCTCCTTTCAAAATAGATACCTCAATAAATTATTCTCCATGATTCCTTGCAATCAGACCTTGAAAACAGATGCACTCTACTCTCTCCACTGATATCTAGGGTCATTTTGAAAATTCAGATGGACTCTCCAAAGATCATTGTGGTGACTTCCCTCTGACCCAGGAAATAGTGGTTCTCCCTTTTTATGGAATTGGCCAAAGGCAATTACCACAACCTTCCTCACAGATTTGATCTGCTCACACAAGTCCAGGAAAGTTTGATACACCCCAGCCAGAAACATTTACAAATGACTGCTGGATGATTTAATTTTGATAGCTTTTTGGCACCTTGATTTTGACGATGTGCAGCTGATATTAAAAGAGGAAAGAAACCCTTCTATTTGGAAATCATATGATGCTAACTGGAAAGATTTACTATTTGGTGTCAAAATAATAACCAGGGCCCAGTCAGGGATTTTCTACTACTGGTTCTTCTACATTTGTGTGAGTTACTATCCTTTGACCTGTCTAACACCTTTAGCAAAGTGTATTTGTCAGTCATTACTGCAGGTCTACCCATGGATCCTCCTCTTTCATCTCAGACTTTGGACAACCTATTATTTATTGAGGTTTTATATTTAACACCAGCGAAGAAGCAGGTGGCATCTTGGTGGGAGCTTAACTTTATCCTGGAAAGGTAGCTATGTCTCCTTTTGCACCAATTATTCAGGCAGTTCTATGGTTCTTGACTTGGAAGACAGTTTTGCTGAAGCCTGTTTGCTACTCTATAGAGATAGTGTTGCTTTAAGAACAAAGCCCTCATTAATGAAAATAGTAGGTTTAGAGTATACTTTAATTCAATCTATCCATATCTCTGTATTTTTCCTGAACTAAAATCCATGGAAAGTGGATTCTCCATACTATGGACATGCTTAGGCAACTCAGACATTAGTGTGACAAAACTGTCCTGCAGGAAAGCTGAGTAGCTATATATCGCATATGATGAGACAAAAAA
>NC_056747.1:853845609-853873109 GCF_019279795.1 Protopterus annectens
CTATTTTCCATTAGCCCTTTAAGAGCAGCCCTTTCCTTCATTGTCAAATTGCAACCATGATGTTTAAATATATTATTTTGATTGTTATGTAATTCACGTAGTACACTGTCTTCAAACATTTTCACCCTTGGGTGATAGGGGGGTACAAAAGTTCCTTTTTTTAAACCTAAATTCAGATGTCATTATAGAAGAATCACCTTTAGTATGATAAAAACACTTTAGATTTCGATTTCTACAAAAACTTTTAACATCCATGCACATATCATGCTGAGACAAGAAAAAAGAAGGTACATAGTTAAATCCTTTATTCAACACTGTTTTTTCATCATCACTTAGATGGTAATCTATATCACTATAAGTCCCTCATCATTCAATTTTCCTTCACTAGTTTCCTGAATTTTTCTTCCATTTCCATCAAATCTTCCCCTACGATGTTTCCTGCCACCTCTTCTAAAGGGACACCCTTAGATTTGGCCCTTTTATGTGTTGGTGATTGTACATCAGATAGTTCACCTGCATCATAATCAGTGTCAGTACTTGGGGCATTTCATGACATTTCTGATGTGCTAGATTCAAAATTGTCCATATCACGAGTGGATCTTAAAATAGACTTGTTTCTCTTCCGTTTAATTTGTCTAGGTTTGTTAGTATCACTAAACCTAACCGCTCTTTTGTTATGTTTCCAAGTGTAGATTTTGTCATTTTTGGCGTCATTCATGTCCCTATTGAACTTCTTTAATTTTCTAGTCTTTACATCATTTCATTCATATCTTCCATATATTTGGTAAACAAACTCTTATATTCTTCCTTCATATTATATTTTTGTATCACATCTAAACAACTATCCACTTTCGATTTGACATCCGTTAAATATTCTTCATAAAACGATATCAACAGTTCAATAAAAAGTTTTGAAGCTGTATTCTGTATTAGATGCCATTTAGCAACAAAACTCACATTTTCTTTACCTACACCTAGCTCTACATAAACACATAGGCCCCTTGGCACTATCCCAGCATCCAAGTAAGCCCTTAAAAGTTTAATATGCCACACAATAGAATGATATTTCTTAGTATATAGACACAGTTCTTTAAAATCATGTTGCATTTGCGAAAAGCTGCATACATCTGTATTACTCACATAGCCAACTTAAGAGGTATATATATATATATATATATATATATATATATATATATATACACACACACACACACACACACACACACACACACACACACACACACACACACACACGTGCACATACATATGCAAATATATGGAAGCATAACCTTCCATTGACAAAACAACCCACTGATCTCTCAGTGATTGACACCTAAATGTCGAACACACAAAATATTGAACCACAAAGTACCCATGCTGCACCCTCTACACCCTCTACTAATTAAATATACCAACTCCAAGACAGTCAAAACACCAAATAAAGCAAACGTCGACTCCAACACAATCCCAATAAGGCTGGCTACACATGCAAGGACCTCAGGATGTTATAAAACTAATATAACGATTTATTAAAATATAACAAGTATTAAGCACTTTCATCCTGTAACAAAGGACATCTTCAGAATACAACATACTTTTAAACCAACAAATGCTTTCTATTTATAAAAGAAAACACACCCACCTATTTAACATGCACTCATTTTAAAATCATCTAAACAATTGTGTTTTAAAGGGAAAACACATTTTCTACTTAAGTAACAGTAATAAGTAAAAAGCAAAAATGGTACAGCATAGGGACAGTTTTTCATATAACCATGTTAAAAATTCCTCATCATAAATAAATTCAAAATTAAAAATGAAAATTCACTAGGAAATAAAATAATTAGCTTGTTTCTCAATCTCTGTACTTTAACCAAGGCTGAATACTAATATATTCATTCCTTTGTTACAGGGTGAAACCACTTAATATTATTTTATTTTTGTTTTTAATAAATCATGATATTAGCTTTATAACATCCTGAGGTCCTTGCATGTGTAACACCATTACAACACTACAGTGAGGAAAAGGGCATGTTCCCTGATCCCCCTACACTATATTGCTACCCTTTACTGACAAAGCCAGCTTATTCAATCAGCTATACTGGCTCTGTCAGCTTTCGATTAATGTTATATATATATATATATATATATATATATATATATATATATATATATATATATATACACACACACACACACACACACACACACACACACACACACACACACACACATATATATTATACATACACACACACACACACACACACACACACACACACACACACACAGTCACACACTACTAAATACTAAATACATTTTCCCTCTATTCTTGTATTTACATTTCCTTAAATATGCACCCAAAATTTACAAGTCAGCTAAAAATGAATTTGAAATTTAGTCTCCTAAATTACAAGTGGATTTGTTGCTGAGTATCTTACAGTTCTAATATGGTTTATTTTTTTATATACATTCTACTACATTATGACTATCTGATCGACACATAATATGCATGCATTTTCTAGACACTGGTAAATTCTGTCACCTGTGTGTGCCTCTGAGTACACACAGACACTCACACACACACACACACACACACACACACACACACACACACACACACACACACACACACACATAGAAAACACAAGCACATAAACTCATATACAGTGTATTTCTCTTGAATATTAACTCTTCATCTGAACATCAGTTTTTAATGGTCACGTTTTCCTTTCTCAGTGTTTACTACTTTTGTTGCCACCCACCAGTCCCACCACTAACTTTTTCTGCTATAAACTCTTATCTGCAGTGTGTAGGAATGTAGTTTCATCAGTAAACAAATCTTAATCTTGTTGTACCTCCTGACCTTCTCCCATCAGACTACTGCTTTATGGTACCTTTGTAACAAGCTGCAGCAAACTGTAGTTTAAAGTCTTTTAATAACCTTTAAAACCCAAAAAACATCGAATATCTCATGCGCTTTCGCCTGGTTCCTACCAGGCTTTATCAAGATACAAACATAAAAAAGTAATGCCCTTAAATACAATAACCATTGGTCACGTGGTGTTTTTTTAATTGCTTCAATTTAAGTTAATTAATCAGTCAGAATTACTTCAATTGAATTCCTTTAAAAAACAAATGTTAAAACCCTCACCCACATTTTTGCATTGCAAAATGTTTAACAAGCCATATACTTACAAAAAACAATACATTAATACCAAAATACTTCCAGACACATCGTTCACTGTTAAAAAACATTCTTTCAACCATATTATATTAATGTTCTATCTATAAAATTCTAAAAAAATATATGTAATATATATATATATAACCATATATAACACTACAGTTTCGCTTTACGTAGTTTGAGTACACTTGAAATACTAATACTGTCATTTAAACCTGGGGACCTAGCTGCGTCTAATTTTAACTGCCATATAAGTTCTCTATATTCTAGGAATGTTTCCCAATCTCCTCCCCTAGGGTCCTGTGCAACCTGCTCCAGTACCATAAATTTAAGTTTCATATCAGGGCACTGTGTATAGTGCTTATAAAAGGTGTTTGTGTCTTTCTTTTTAGAGATGTAATTTACATGTTCATAAATTCTTCGCCTTAAAGGCCTTTCTGTCTTCCCTATATAAAAACTCCAACATAGAACACAGATCCCCATGTAAACCACACCCTTGGTTGCACAATTATAATATCCAATTGTATGGACCTTAAAGTTCCTTGAAGGTATATATACACTACTATCATTAATAATCAGAGAACACTGTCTACAGGCACCACATTTATGTATGCCTATTTTCGAAACAACAGCAAAATTAGTTGAAAGATGATTTTTACTTTCAAAAAGACCCTTCAAATTCATGTCCCTCTTTTTTACAAAACTTGGTTTCTCTGGAATAATGTCATGAATATTCTCCTGAATGGTCAAAACAGGCCAGTATTTCAAAATAATTTGTTCCAACTGTTCAGCGTCCCTAGTATAGGTGTAGACAAAGCTACTATGCCCATCAAATTGTTTTTCCTGCCTACCCTGCACATTGGGTAACAAACCCGTGCCCAGTAGAGGGAAATACATTAACTCTCTGTTAGCCATCACTTCTTTTTGTAGATTGTTCACCAGCTTTGTAGGGTACCCCCTTTCTGCAAAAAGTTCTTTCAAAAAGTCCACCTCTTTCAAAAACAATTCATCCGTGCTCGACATTCTCGACGCCCGGATGAATTGCCCTTTCACTATTCCTTTCTTTTCCAGGGCAGACCGGGGGTGAGAAGCACAACCTTTTACCAGCAAGGGTGGAACAGACCACGCAGATAAAGGATTTGAACTGCATAGAAGTTGCTGATATAGGTTATGTTTTGGATGGGCTACCAAAGGGCAACTATGAGGTAGTAACAAATAACAACTTCAATATTTACAATTTTATGGACATTAATGTTACAGGTGACTTTTTTGAATTGTTCATAAGGGGTCTGCATTTCATACCTTCACGTACATTTAATTTACCCAGTACATTAATAGATCTGAAACTTTTTGTTAGACGGTTGAACTTATCTCTGGAACTAGGTAGGCCAGGTACAGTGAATGAGCAATTTGTCAGAGCAAGTACCTTCAATCCCCCTACCCACCCAATGTTAAAAGTATTTGAAGAATTAGTGGAAATGGACCTAAGGAAGCAGCATGCTATTAATACACGTTCAACATCCCCCAACTTATCTTTTGACCAGCAGCGGCTTGTTTATTTACTCAAGGATGAAGGGATAAGAGTAATGAAACCTGACAAAGGTGGAGGGATAGTTTTAATGTATAATTGTGCGTATGAAACGCAGATTCTTAGCATGTTGCAAGATAGTGCACAATATGAGTTAGTCTCTAGAAATGAAGTCAACATAGCATATGCCAAAATTAAATATGATTTGTTTGACTTGTTAATGCAAGGAGCTATCAATGAAAAATTATATAACTTTTTGAATGTGGATAAACCTAAGACACCGATAATATTCGGTATACCTAAGGTCCATAAGGGTTTGGACCCATTAAGATTTAGACCAATTGTGGCAGGGTCCGGTAGTATTACAGAGCCATTAGGGAAATTCATTGACCAGACTGTTAAAAAATTTGTCATGTCCTTGGAACATGTCTGCAAAGACTCCTGGGAATTTTTAAAAGGTTTGGATCAGAATTTCTTTAAACGTACTTGTCTATTGGTTTCTATTGACATTGTTGAATTATTTCCAAGTATCCCACATTTAACGGGGATTGAATGGTTCAATGAAGTGCTGGCTACACAATCAGGGTTGAGTGCTAATATAGTTATGTTATTGGTGGAATTTATGGAAGTCATTCTTAAAAATAACTTTATTTATTTTAATGGTGAGGTCTACAGACAAAGAAGGGGCGTGGCGATGGGTACCCCATGTGCTTCAGCTTTTGACAACATAGTGTTACATTACTGGGAAAACAAATTTAAATTTTCAACTGCTTGGGCAAAACACATTGTACATTATAAACGATTTTTGGATGATATTTGCATTTTATGGGAAGGGAATTATGAAAATGTCTTAGAATTCATGTCCTATATTAATGCTTCAACACATTTTCTTTCTTTTACGCATACTGTGAGTGATGACGTTCTTAATTATCTAGATGTAACACTGGTTAAGGATCTTACAAGGGGTATTTTTCAATCTAAGATTTATAGGAAGGCAACTTTTTCCAACTCTTATTTGCACTTTGAGAGTGGTCATCCCTTTTCCCAAAAGAAAGGAATAGTGAAAGGGCAATTCTTCCAGGCATCGAGAATGTCGAGCACGGATGAATTGTTTTTGAAAGAGGTGGACTTTTTGAAAGAACGTTTTGCAGAAAGGGGGTACCCTACAAAGCTGGTGAACAATCTACAAAAAGAAGTGATGGCTAACAGAGGGTTAATGTATTTCCCTCTACTGGGCACGGGTTTGTTACCCAATGTGCAGGGTAGGCAGGAAAAACAATTTGATGGGCATAGTAGCTTTGTCTACACCAATACTATGGACGCTGAACAGTTGGAACAAATTGTTTTGAAATACTGGCCTGTTTTGACCATTCAGGAGAATTTTCATGACATTATTCCAGAGAAACCAAGTTTTTTAAAAAAGAGGGACATGAATTTGAAGGGTCTTTTTGAAAGTAAAAATCATCTTTCAACTAATTTTGCTGTTGTTTCGAAAATAGGCACACATAAATGTGGTGCCTGTAGACAGTGTTCTCTGATTATTAATGATAGTAGTGTATATATACCTTCAAGGAACTTTAAGGTCCATACAACTGGATATTATAATTATGCAACCAAGGGTGTGGTTTACATGGGGATCTGTGTTCCATGTTGGAGTTTTTATATAGGGAAGACAGAAAGGCCTTTAAGGCGAAGAATTTATGAACATGTAAATTACATCTCTAAAAAGAAAGACACAAACGCTTTTTATAAGCACTATACACAGTGCCCTGATATGAAACTTAAATGTATGGTACTGGAGCAGGTTGCACAGGACCCTAGGGGAGGAGACTGGGAAACATTCCTGGAATATAGAGAACTTATATGGCAGTTAAAATTAGACGCAGCTAGGTCCCCAGGTTTAAATGACAGTATTAGTATTTCAAGTGTACTCAAACTAGGTAAAGCGAAACTGTAGTGTTATATATGGTTATATATATATTACATACATTTTTTTAGAATTTTATAGATAGAACATTAATATAATATGGTTGAAAGAATGTTTTTTAACAGTGAATGATGTGTCTGGAAGTATTTTGGTATTAATGTATTGTTTTTTGTAAGTATATGGCTTGTTAAACATTTTGCAATGCAAAAATGTGCGTGAGGTTTTTAACATTTGTTTTTTAAAGGAATTCAATTGAAGTAATTCTGACTGATTAATTAACTTAAATTGAAGCAATTAAAAAAAACACCATGTGACCAATGGTTATTGTATTTAAGGGCATTACTTTTTCATGTTTGTATCTTGATAAAGCCTGGTAGGAACCAGGCGAAAGCGCTTGAGATATTCAATGTTTTTTGGGTTTTAAAGGTTATTAAAAGACTTTAAACTACAGTTTGCTGCAGCCTGTCGTTTCCCTGCTGTGGACTTTGCTGTTGGTGTTTGTATTCGTTTCTGAGAGACTTGTTTACCTTTGTAACAAGTTTGCAGATAACCCTCATATAAAAGTCAATGCCAGGCAGGATTGAAACTGTTTTTATATACATTACAGAAAGTAAGTCAATGACAATGAAAAAATAATTTTGTGTGTACACCAATAAATTATTATACTTTCCACTAATTGAATTGTTTTTTTCACTGCAAAAGGATCCTAGAAAGGAAAATAAAATTTTAGAAAGGAAAATAATTATTGCCAATCTGTTCTGTAATCATATCAGATACATTCATATGCAATAATGTATTTTCTTATATCATCAAAAACGTACATTCTAGCTCAGAGTCAACATTCAACTGAATAACGCTTGGTCTTGGAGAGGGTTATGCTCTAATACAAAACAAAAAAGAAGCTAGAATCGATTATTATTCCTCCCATCACTTTCCAAAGGAAAATAGGAGCAGCAGATTGAGGCCTGTGTTCATATTCGATAGGGAATGAGATAAATGGAAGCAGCTTGCTCTGATAAGGCCTTGCTCTGGGCATAACCTCTCTCTGTGAGAGTCTCTTACTATGCATAGAGTCAGGGTATCTGTGCAGCTGCACCTTTGCAGAAATATAACTGCACCCAAGATGAAGCAATCCCAGAGAAATTACAGATGGGGGGATTGAATCTTGGTAGATAACCAAATCATGTTTCTGCCATTTCAACATTTATTTTCTACTACAGCTCCTTTCCTCCCCTGTATTTAGTTTCTTCTTAGTTAACTAGAAAGCCTTGTTTCCTTTGTCATGTGACAGATAAACATACCTAATAGTAACAATGAGAGGGAGTCTCGTCAAGCAGCTGTGCCCCTAGAGAGAGACATTGCCTTAACAGGGACAGACAATCAAAAGCATTTTACATGTTAAATGCATAAACAGGTGCATCTTCATTCCCTAGACATTGGCTATTAGTGAAGAGGAGCAGTGTCTTTCCAAAGACATAATACTGCCTGCAAAAGCTAAAGTTAGAGCTAAAAATGCTCACAAAACAGGGAACAGTCCATCTCAGATGTTTTCAATTCTAATATGCAAAGCTTCTTCAATACATAAAAATTATTTCATCTTTGCATCAGTGTCTGTGTGTGTGTGTGTGTGTGTGTGTGTGTGTGTGTGTGTGTGTGTGTGTGTGTGTGTGTGTGTGTGTGTGTGTGTGTGTGCATGTGCGTGTGCGTGTGTGTGTGTGTGTGTGTGTGTGTGTGTGTGTGTGTGTGTGTATGTGCACCCAAGTGTGTGTATGCACGTGTCCATTTGTCTGTGTATATGTCCATGTGTGTGTGTGTGTGTGTGTGTGTGTGTGTGTGTGTGTGTGTGTGTGTGTGTGTGTGTGTGTGTGTGTGTGATAATGATATAGAGATGTGACCATGTATCAGTGCATGAATAATGTATTAATTCCTACATTTCTAGTAAATTCATTAATGATATATTCAGATGGCTATCGCTTTCTTGGGTACTTATGAACCACTTGTAGAAAGCCTTAACTCTCTTTAGCATTTTCATGGAATTTGATTTAAGCTACCACTTATTAAAAAATGTCTCAGTTTTACAAGGCTGGAATAAATGTGTAAAATGAATGATACATTTTTTTATTGTGCCATGCCAATCCAGTGTAATACATTTACTTACCTCTAAACAATAATTAAGTATAGAATCTGAATGCATCCTGTGTCTGTAAGTATCCTGAATTAGGAACAAATGACCTGATGGAAATATATCAACAGGCCAGCATCTGGTATGGTTGGTAAGGTAAAGTATTATTAATACAAATTTTCCAGAATTCAGCATGGTTTCCAAAACCTCATTTCATTCTGTGAGACGGAGTGCCTGTGATCAAATTACTTAACAAACCAAAACTCATCTTTTTATCTACAAAAATGCTGTTTTGTTTGGCAGGTGTTACCTGATGAAAAAATATTACTACCTGTAACAGAAGAAAAAGCAGTGTAAGGATGAAGCAGAATTCATATATAATTCCATTTTAGGCAGACTGAATCCTAAACTATTTCATAGGACATGACAGGCTGATAGTAACTGACTATGAATTGGTAGTTTAGGTGGCTTGAAGCATTGATCAGCACTCATCTTTGTACACATAACACAGAGCGCATCAGTGAGGTAGAAGCACTGATCAGAGAACAGCATGGCAATTGCTTTCGGCAATACTACTTTGAGGTTTTGTGTTTTCACTTAAGATGAACCAGAGATGGGCAAATGTGAGTCAGTGTTATATTTCATGCAAAAGTCACTGCTGTCACTACAAGATCATACCCTGTCACATACAGTCTTGTAAATGGAATAAATCACAGACTTTCACTAACTGGTGATGGGCAGTGAAAATCTATACACTTAGGCAGTATACAAAAACTGAAAGTGTACGGACTGGGTACACCACACAGCAAGTCAATACTTTTTTTAACATTTATAAAATTACAAAACTTAGACCAAGGTGATTCAGGTAACAGGAGCCTTCCTAACTGATTGACCCACATGAAAATATAACTTACCACTTAACTGTAAAAATCCATCTGTCAGATTTAGAACATTTGGATTAAAAATCATATATGCATTTCAAAAGAGAAAGCAGAATACACCTAAGTTAGGCCAATGGGTAAAGTCTCTTGAATTATCCTCATTCATAATTAATTTGTTATAATCTCGGCCTCTGCCTCCTCATTCACATCTTACTCATTGGGTGTTTCATGCTCACATTTTCCACCAATCAAAAGCATTTCATGTTATTTAGTGTGAAAAATTATTCCTGCTCTATAGTTGGCCTTTCCAATGAAAGCAACATACAAAGGGTTCTTGCCCATTAGGTATTTGTTCAGATAATTTCTGGTCAAAGTTAAGGCTGCAAGAGGACATTCCAGTATATGATTTTTTTACTTTTATCTTAAAGTGACATAAATATTTTCTCTGGTAAAGGTCAGACTGGATATGAATCATCTAGGGCAATATTTTAGAGCATTACACTACCCGTTTATAGTGAAATGACAGCTGCCTGAATTAGACCAGCACGGCTTCAACAATACGAATCTTAACTATTGTCTCTCTCTATTAATGCATATGCTATCACATGTGCTTTACTGTTTTGTTGCCTACCAGTACACCCACTGGTGACTAGGGATGTTTCAGCCTCATACTCAGCATCACTAGTCATTATTTAAGTCCACAGCCACGTCCAAGTCTGCATGCTGCTGCTTTAATGCCTGTATACTGGTTGGACAGCAGAACATTAATGGGATTGTTTCAGGATTATAAAAACAAATAATGCCTCTGTTGGACTACAAAAAACAATCCTTTATTCAGACAAGTTTTTGCCTCAAAACACACATGGAAATTCAGCAGTATAAATGTGAGCAATGAAATCTTATAATGGCAAATGTAACAAATCATGTTGCAATAAACTAATCAAAAACAACATAAACAGAATAAATAGAAAATGAACAAGAATTGCAGGTGCTGAGTTACGCAGTGGAAGTTTTATAGAATAACGTTTTTAGTACTGATGTTGGAAGCAGTGTTCCGGTAAATGGTAGTGATGGTTCTGCACATAATCCTATTGGGAATGCCTAAAGTGGGTAGAGAAATAGCCAGACTCTTTGTAAAACCAGTGAATCCATGTTTGCCAGTGAGTATAGAAAATGCTACAGATCTTGATTCTGATAATGGTTCCATCCCTGAATTGCTTAAAAATTTGGACAGGAAGTTGCACAAGTTTAAGTCCCTGCAGTGGGAAATAAACTCTTAGATGAATGTATAAAGGTAAAAAGGTTGTCAACGGGCTTAGATTTAATATGTTCCCAAGTGGTTTAGAACAAAATTGTGACATATTTTTTGAAATGCTTAGTTTCTGTGATAAGAGATGGTTACTGACTTATGAACTTCATGGCTAAGAGCAATGAAAGAGTCATGGCAGAGCTGCAACATGAAACAGAATACTTGTCAATATACATTGCTAATAATAACTCTTTTATTAAGTATGAGTCTCTACTAGATCAAACATTTGTAAATACTGTCCATTTTGAAACTATAGCCAGAGAAAGAAAATACAAGCACTTTAAGAGAAAAAATACCCATAATGGCAAGAAGGTTAATGTAATAAAAACTGCACGCCCTTCAGGCACCAATCATAGCAATAGCAGCAAGATTTTTCCAGCCAATCAGAATGATGGGAATGGCAATAATACATTGAATGCTTGTAGAGCTTCCTGGCTGGTCAAACGTCTGTGATGAAGTTCTCAACACAGTCTGAAAAATTGTGAGGCGCAAACAAATGCTGAGGAAGGTTTTTTACAATATCATGGCATTTTCTTTTCATGGAAATCAACATTGTGACCTACCATGGCTTAAAGGTAGAGGCTGCTGCAATCAGTGGAGATTCTGGAGATGAGCTTTGGCATATTTAAGGTATCATTTTAGAATGCATATTTTAGAACAAAAACTTGAAATTTTAAGAAGCTTTTTTTCCATTTATACCTGAAAAACCAGTGAGTTTGACTGATATATTGATCACAGGATCATACATCACAGGAGGTTACTAGGCTATCAATCTGGAGGTCATTTCAAGCCTAGCCATTTCATCCCAATGTAATACCATAGAAACTCTAGTCAACACCCAGGACTGTATTTATTAATCACTGCCCATGTCCAGGAGGGTTATGGGTGCTATCCCCAGTAAGAATTTATGGTGCCTTATCCACCCTTTTGAACGGTGCCATAGAGGTTATCTGGTTCACATGAACTGGCAGCCTATTCCAAAGACACGGCAGTGACTGGGAGACAAATGTATCCCTCCAGCATGTTCTATTCAAGTTGCAGGCCATATTTAGATCCCTGGAATGGGTAGCTCTAGTCCTATTTGATTTGTGGATGTGCAGCAAATGTATTAGGTTTGGGTCGGAGATTGCTCTGTATGCCAGGCATAAGTCTCCTCTAAGAAGTCTATATGATACTAAGTATAGTGACTTTAGTCGGTTTGTGTAAGGCATGCATTGGAGTCCCTTGATCTTCTTAGTTAGAAACCTCTGAGGTCTCTCTAATTGCTACAGGGGTGTTCTACTCAATTATGGGCCTGATTATGCCTTTGCTAATAAAATGTGCTATGTAGAAAGCCTTCCTTACTACAGTAGACACATGGTGGTCAAAATTAAGGTCGTAGTCTACTTGTGATTCCAGATCTCTTACCACTTTGAAGACACATATGGTTGTTGTTTTCTTTTGGCTTTTCCCAGTTAGGGGCCCCCACAGTGGAACTCCGGTCCGCTAATGATTGGCAGTCAATTTTTTATGGTGCTGAGGAGCCAGCCCGATGCCCAACCTTCAACGAAGGCACGCCCATTCATGCATGTCTTTCAAATGCCACTTGACTGCAGGGAGGACATGCAGAGTCCACATAGAAGGCGCTCCAGCCAAGTGTTACTGTTGTTAATTTGATAGTGTGAAGGGACATTGTTTTTACCGAAGGGAATTTTGATGCATATATGTCCATTCAGTCTGAGACCATGACTAAGACACCAGTTGTTGGTCTTCATAAGACCCTCCTGAAATATACTGACATCGTTTAAGGATTCAATAATTGCACCCAGTTTGCAGTCATTCACAAACTTGGTCAGCCACATCCCCTAAGTTTTGGCCTGAACTTCTGAGGAGTATATACCAAACAGTAGGGGGCCCAGCACCAACCCTTGTGGCACCCTGCTGGTGTCAGGTCTGCTGGTTGATGTGGAGTCATCCAGTATGTGACTGGTTTGAGTGCCAGTAAGCAACCCATCTTACAACAAAGGGGGTTGCATTCAGTATGCTAAGTTTATAGGTAATACCTGAGTGTGGGATTGTGTCAAAGGCCTTTGCCAAGTTGAGATATGCTGTGTGCACAGATTTGCCTTTGTCAGTGGTCCTGGTCACAGTTTTGAAGAAATCTACCAGGTTTAACAGGCAGGATCTCTCCTTGATGAAGCTGAATTGGGTCAGATCCAGGGTTTGAAGGTTGCTTATGTCTTTATTTATGAGGTTTGTGATGATATGTTCCATGGCTTTACAGATGAGGCTGGTCAGACTTATGGGTCTATAATTCCCTGGGTCTGTTGCTAAGACACCTTTGTGGAGGGGAATAACTGTTGCTTTTCTCTATTCTGCAAGAACAAAGATAGTAGTTAGGCTCTTATTGAATAGGGTACTCAGTGGTGATGGTAGTTCCTGTTTTAGTTTGTTTAGAAGACAGCCTGGGATGCTTTCTGGTGCCACAGAGGTTGTGTTTTTTGCCTTAGACAAGGCTTTAAAAACCTGCTCTTCAGATATGCAAGGTTGGGGCAGAGTTGGGGGCAAGGTTGGTTATAGGTTTAGAGGAGATAAGAAAGTGACATTTTCACCAAATCTGTCTACTAGCAGGTTTGCTGTCTCTGTGGGATCAGTGTGTGTGTGATATTGCTTAGGTCCTACCTTTTAATCTGCATACACAGCTGTAAAAGGCCTTATGATTATTCTTGGCTGTGATTGTGGAGTTTTTCTCAAATTTACTCTTAGAGGATTTGACATGTTGTTTTATTTGCCTGTTGAGGCTGAGAAGTGTGCTTTTCCATTGTTATGGCCTCGCCTTAGTTTTCTTAGACAGCAACTTTTTGCATTTGTTGTAAAGTTTGTTGATGCTGGATGTCCATCAGGGCAGCTTGTTTTTACTTGGGGCTCTGGCTTTGATTCTCTCAGGAACAGCCAAGTCTATACACTTATACAAGATCATGCAGGGCTTTAGTGTAAGCTTTGGTGTAGTTACCACTTCAGGTGGGGGTGGGGCTCGGAATACATTTATACCTTCCCCTAGGATGGTATAGTTTGCTTTGATGAAGTTTTTTAGTCTGACTTTGCCATTTGTGAGCTCTGGTGTTAGTGCCAGTTTGAAGGTGACCAATTTGTGGTCAAATTTAACAAATGGGGGTCCAACAGTTGTGGTGGTGCATCTGTTTGTCATGTTTGTGATGACTACATTTAGTATGTTTGTTCCTCTTGTTGGGGTTTGAACAATTTGTTCCAAGGCTTTTACGTTAACAAAGTCAAGGAACTTTTGCACTAGTGAGGTGGGACTAGAGCAAGTTTCCCAGTTCATGGTGGAATAACTGAAATCCCTCATGACCAGAGTGATTGGCAATATTTGGATTGACTCCAGTTTGGTCAAGTAGGCCTCATGCGCATCATGATCCATGGAGGGTGATTTATAACTAGCTATGACTTGAATTTTTAAATTGTATATTAGGAATCAAACTTTAAAATATATCATAAGTGAAGTAACTGACTTATAAGTGCATTGCTGAACATTTTACATAAATGAAAAAGTGCATTTAATCCTATGCCCCAACTCACTCTGTGGATTTTTAAGAATGTTTGTATGACTAACTATATATAAGCTCCAAATAAAAGCTTCCTACTGAACTTCAGGTTGAAAGAAATGCAAAATATGAGACACTTGAAATTCATAAAAGCCAATAATGGATCTGGGATTGTGGTTATGAAGCAGGAAGTTTAGAAAGGTGAGAGATACTAATTCAGCATACCAAGCCGTTGATTTAGAGCTGCTTAACTTACTTCTCGGTAACATCATCTACATTAACATTTATCAGTTTTGTCAAGCTGAGTACCTGAAAACTGGTGCATTGTTCAATATCCACAAAGGCCACTGACTCCCGTGTCATAGATGAATAAAGCCATGACTAAAGAGCAGGTGACCTGAGTTTGAATAGCTACCTGGAATCTAAACACAGCTGCAGACGTAGATGGCTGTGCCTGCCATAAGGAAATGTGGAGCAGCAAGCTGAAAGAAAACCACATTCCCTCAGAGGAGGGGCTGCAAGATGTGACTGTGATCTGAGGTAGGTGGGTAGACTGTCAAATCACAATACAGAGGTAGCCTTCATACAGTAAGTGTATGGCAATCTGCAAAGAAAAAGTGTAAAAGCTCCCACAGTGTCAAAAGTCACATATCCAACTCATCCATGGGTGGAGTTTGGCCATTGCAATAACAGCCTCATTGTCTGGATACCAGAAAGGGCACAACCAAGCTTCATAGTTGCCTGAATGATGGCCCCTTCCAGATGTCCCTTACAGCGAGGACATCTCTAGTATGAGGAAGTGAATGGGTGGAGTCTGATTGTGGAGGCTTTATGCTATCTGGCACAATGAGCAAAAAAGAACAAGGAAAAAATGTGAAAAGTCATAAAAATGTAATATGATTAGTCCTTCACGTAGGCCAAATGTGGCATCTAGAACTTCCATAACAGAGCCCCTAATGATGTATGTGAATGAGCAGCTAATAAAGTCATGATGTTCACACACTCATTCATAAAGACCTCAAGATACCTTAAACAAATGAAAGACTGGGTCTTGACTGGACTTTCAGAATATAAGTCACGTATAGGTGATTACTATGCTAATAAGCACAGGGGGATAATTTCAAGCCTAGGTATGCTACCTAAGGGTAATAATCAAACCCCATACCCCATACCTTGTCTTTATAATATAAACAATGTAACCATTATGTCAACCCCAATCCCATTTTTCCCTTTTTTGTGTTATTGTTTGACTGTCCATCTCTATGCTACAAATGGAAGGGGTAAGGATCTTTTCTGAAATGGTACTGTGTTTTTCCATATAAAGAGATATTCATTTGCATATTATTAGAGCTCATTTTATCTAATAATATGTTTCTACTTGACATAAGATATTACTGGCAATTAAGAGTTGCAACAACAGGCGCTGTCATACCTCTCAACCTCATAGTACAAGAAATCTGGACAAAGCCTGACATAATGGGGGGGGACAAAGGCTGAAAAATAGAGACACATTTTAAATATTGCTCTTATAAACGTAGAAAGGTGCTAAAATAACAGGATTTGCATTAGCATACCTTTTTTCTGAAGGATATGAAGTCTAAAACTCAACTGCATGTCATTATTTAGTAACTTCAGTCCTTAGATCATCCCAGTGATTTGTCAAAAACACAAATTTTACAAACCAAAAATGTAAGGCAAAAAAATCTGAACATTCTGTGAAAATCTGTAGTTGAGAGGTCTGGGTGCTGTTATAGCTTCATCATTTGCCAATATCATGTTAGCTGAACGGGAATGTAAGTTTTTATTTGATTCTCTTTTCATTTTAAACGGTAAAATTGTACGTCAGCTGTACTGATATTTTTTCTAGCGTGAACAGATATTGAAACAGAACTGTTAACATTTCTGGGATTTTATATGATGACTGGATTTCTGAAGTTTATCATGAATTGGTCAGATACAAGCATTTTATTTTTAGACATTTTGTTTGTATAGCCCACACAAACTACACCTTCCGATATCTAGAGTAAGTCCACTTTTACAAATAACTATCCTCATGCCCAAAGGGGTCACCCAAACATGATAAAGAGTTACATTGTTTATGTATCTAACAGTCTCCTGCAACCTTCTCTGAAGCTGTAGGCTCTCAGAATAGGTTATATTTTAATAAGGGGGAGTGCTTCTCAGAATGAAACAGATATGGCAAAACAAATATGAGGAATTATAATTCACATTGTTGCTGCCAGACAGTGTGTTTGCGTGGCATGTAGTTTTGAAGAAGAGATGCTTTGAAGTTTGAAGGACAGCACTGGTGCGCAATAAAAGATGCGAATACTGCACAGGTGTTGCATTTCACATAAGAAGCAAAATCAAGTCAGTTGCACAGTGTCAGAGTAGTTAGGTAGCAACAACCTGGCATTCCTCTAGGCATGAAAAAGATGGCTGTGCAGGAAAAGGTGTGCAACACCACACTGACATTTGACATAGCAGCTAAAAAACATTCCACAATGTGAAGGAGTAACAATTGGTACTGCTGCCAGTGACATAGTGAACAGTGACTGCTCAGAAATCTGAGCTACTTTTTTATTTATTTAACTATTTTCCTTTAGGCTGATTCAACAGTACAGTTAAGTTTATCTTTCTAAAAGACATGTTTTCATAAGCTTTGGTAGTTTGATAAAGGACATTGTGAAATCAGAAAGCAGACAGTTTTACTTCAGGTTTGGTTTACTAGAATAAGAACACTGCAACACCTCCCTTCTCATCTTTCCTACCCTTAGGGCAATCACTTCCTTTGTGTCACTGGTTTCTGAAATAACTTCCTGGATCATACGCTGTCATCTACTAGGGGAAAATGATATGGTGCCCCCTTATGAGGAGCAGCAACGAAGTGGAACTGCAATATGCCAGGAATTAAATGGTCACTAATGGAGATGGGGGTAAGATGCAATGGACAGGGGGCAGTAGTGCAGATTAGAGACCTGTTCATAGAGAAGGGTGCAAGGCATCATGGCATGTCAGAAGATAAGGGGAACAGGTGAATAATTTGGTGACAATACTAAGATGAAAGAACTGAAGAGGCAATGATTAAACATATTTAGATACAAAATGATAGAGGGTGAATTGGTTAGTGTAGGATTCCTTGAGTGAAATACATATGGAAGTGTGGCTTCTGCTATGGGTCAGAAATGGTTCACAAGGACAAAGTAGATTAGCTGATGATTTCTAAGAAGAAGATGAGAGGAGGAAGGTACTAAGAAGAGGTAGTAGTATCAGGTACAGATGAAAGTTTGCCGAGACTTAAGACATTTTTATGGGTGATGGCAGAATAAGGTGTAAAATTTTAAGGTGATACTGGGGGTTCCACTGGATAGAAGTTGAGTTAAGGAAGAATTATGAGACAGATAACACTTCAAGAGGTACTGATACAAAGGAACCCATAGGTAATAAGAGCATGTGGAACCCAAGGAATGAAACTAGACAGCAACAGTGAAAACACCATAAAATAAGTCAACAAGAGGTGGACTGAGAGGAATGATATTGGTGTCCCAGTGCTACAAGAATCATAACAAAGAAGATTGGGTAGGTAAGAATGGGAAGGACAAAGCTTTCTGTGAGCAGAAATGCAGCAAGGGCCAACATTAGAGGGAGGTAGCAAGGGCCAACATTAGAGGGAGGTAGCAAGGGCCAATATTAGAGGGAGGTAGCAAGGGCCAACGTTAGAAAGAGGTGGTACAGACAATGCTAAAGGCTCTTTATAACAGGAGGCATAAGTCTCACATGGTCTGAATATGAAACAAATGACAAGATGTAATGACATTGTCAAATGGAAACACAGCTGGTGACCTGTGTGAAAGGAATGAATGTGTACAATATGTTTAAAGTCAATCTGGTGCCTTGTACAAAGGAAAAGATGTATACAGAGTAGTTGGGGAAATAAAATAAGGGGAATGGCTTGAACTGGTGGAAGATACTTAATGTGGGAAAATTGAGAATTCATTGATACAGACTCATAGTTTAATGGAAACAGATGCTGCAGGCAAGATTGAAGAATTATATTAAAACCAAAGCCCCTTTAAAACTGAATTGACAGCAGAGCTTCTGTTATATGGAGAAGAAGAAGAAAAGAAGCTGGATGTAAGATTGTACTAATAGTGTGTGTGTGTGTGTGTGTGTGTGTGTGTGTGTGTGTGTGTGTGTGTGTGTGTGTGTGTGTGTGTGTGTGTGTGTGTGTGTGTGTGTGTGTGTGTCTGTGTGTGTGTGTGTGTGTGGTTAGAGAGATGGAAATAAAAGTACAGTAGTAGTTCATAGGCTCAATTCACTGTGCTGTACCAGAGGCCTATGGAATAAGATGGGATGACACATGCTACAGTAGTAAATGGAGGCACTAACCATGTGGGCATGGCAGAAACATAAACTACAGAGGAGAAGGACTGCATATGATGCTACCAGGATAAGGGCTTTATAGAAAGAAAAGATTAGGTGTTGGGTGGATTGGCTGCAGTAAAAGAGAAAAAGAAGAAAAACTGAGATCTTGGTTCTTAGAATAAAAGGTAGCAGGAGAACTCTTATAGACGTCCATAGTATACAGACCACCAGATGCTGGAAGAAAATATTATGACGATTATAACCAGAATGCGGGCAAAAGCAACAACAATCTGTGAATATAAAATATAACAGATACATTTCAGTGTATAGAAGGAGAAAGAACCAATAGAAATGCTGGTGGATGTAGGGCTTAAGCATAATACGAGGATGCCATAGAGAAGTTAATCTGATAGACCTGGACTTTCCAAATACAACCTCTCATCCCTTCTCTGCCTTCTTTTACTTCCCAGTGCATCAAACACAACTCACCCTTCTTTATAATCCCTTCTTTTTCAGTGGTTGAACCACATTAATCACCACCACATCCACATAGTTTTTAAAATTCAGTTGGCTCTAGCCTGTCTACAACTCCCTCCAGGTGTATCCTATTATTAATCACCCAGGCTTCCTTCCCTTTACATTTTTTTTCACATGCTGACTGGACCTACAGCTTTCCTCACCAGTGTGGCTATTATATTAAAAATCGTTATGGAGAAGTAGAACAACCCTGTTGTGTTTCCTGTACTACTTTGTCCTCCCTTGACTAGGCCATACAGACTACTACTGACTGTATCAAAAGCCTCCTTGATGTAAAATAACGCTGCTTCCCCAACCCCCTTATCTTTTCAATCTGAGCACAGTCCATATAGTAAATCACTAATATCCAATAATCTACCAAGGATCTTCTCCTTATAAATCTCCTTTCCTGCTTCTGTTAACAGTCAAACTACTCCCCACCTAGGGTCCTCTTTGGCAGTACCACCACTACATTTTCCCCATCATTGCTATGAACTACCCTTTACATCCTTAATGTCATATTAAGTAACTCCTTTAACTTGTGTAGTAACTACTTTCTTACTACCTTGTAAAAATTCACAGAAAAATCATCCATGAACTCTGATTAAGCATCTTCATGTATGTCGTTATCTTAGTGACTCCCTTGCACAATCTACTTATTCAGTTACGTTTGGATTCCCCCAACCACTTTAATTTCCAATACCCAGAATTTCATCACATTCCTTGCAATCTTCCAGACATTTTGCCTTGCATAATTCTTCAAAGTATCGTGCAGATACTACTCTTGCATATGCCACTACTATTTTTTTATTCTTTGCTGCTTTTCTCCTACTATCATCCCTCAGGTTTTTGTCTTATATCTTCATTTGATAGCTCCATTTCAGAAGTTGTGCCTACCACACAAACTTCTTTTTCCCCAGGTAATGCCGCCATCTGCTTGGATGTCTTCATTTTAATTCTATACTGAAAATCTTTTATTTTAATTAATGTATCTTCCCTAATCTCAGTCACTTACACTGCAGTTCCCACATCTTTCTTCTCTTTCCACATTTTCTCCTTCATAAGCCTAATCTTACCTATCCATGCTGCCTATGACCCTTCCTGCCCAACCCCCGCCCCTGCACCCCTTCCATATTCTTGTTGTATACTTGCTTACTCATATCCTCCATCAACACTATCTGTTTACTCTTTGGCTACTTCAGACACACACACACACACCAACACAAGCGCACATACACACACACAAACATACACTCACACTGAATTCTTCGTATCCCGCAGACATGCTCTTCATATTTACTTTATTACTGCCTTTCTGCAGTGACACTTAAATACTGTCATCCCATGCAAATGGCCTGGTTTATGGTTCACTGTCATACTCAAACTTCCACTTTTTACTATTCTACACACCTTTCTCCTCACCTGGGAACATTAATAAAAAGTACAAATTTCCTACCATCTCTGGATTGTCAAAAATGGGCACATACAAATATTAAGTGATCAGTCTCTTCCTATATGTTTCTGTCTTCCAACCTCTACCCCCCTCCCCTACTTGGACTTACCCTCTGTATTTTTTCTATCAGCCTTCCTTTCCTCATTTCTGCCACTTCTCTTCTTCCATTTGAATTTGCACAGCCAACTTCCTCCCTTGTAAACCTTCCCTTTGTAAAATATTGCATCTCACTCTTACTTATTATTTTTTCCGAAACACCTGTTCTGCCCTTAACTGCATATGTACCTGAGCAATATTTCTAAGATTACTAACATCCCTTCTATTCCAGGCCAATAATTTAAATTGCTCTCCTTGTCATTAGGCTCCTCTAGTTCCCTTCTCCAGCAGACTTATCTCCTTTTCAGGTGTCCAAAATTGGACATTTTTATGGAAATGTGACATTTAGCAGGACAATCCATACCCATAAACAGTAATAAGAACTAGTCTTCACTTTGTTGCTAAAAATAAATGCTTACACTTATAGGATCTATGCTGTTTTGTTATTTCATATCACATTAAGGCATTTCAGGTAGAAAATATATTTTTAAGCAACTATTAGAGCAAACGTATGAATTTTTTTTTTGTCTTCAAATCCCTGGGCATTTGCCTGTTGTCATTTTGTATGGGTTTTTTTGCAGTGCACAACTGACCAAACAGGTACTGTCCTTTGTAAAGGAGGATAGGCGGTAACCCTATCACCCACCTCCCTCATTCCTCCTGTATGCCCCTCACTGGAAAACTGGCACAGGTCTTCCCCCTGCAGCATGCAGCTGAAGCTAGGTTCACATACCTTCAGAGGTCTGAGAATACAAAAATAATTCAACTTCAGCCTAGAGGGTTACCTTTAATGCCTGCCTTCCACTTAGAAAGCATATTCTACTTCCTTGAGATTCTAAATGCTAATTCTCTTTCACAAGTAGGTAACCATCCTACTAGGGGCTCCAATATCCTGGATTGAGTCCTCACAAATATGGCCACTTCTTGCACATCTCCATACGTATCATCATGTCTTGTTAAATCAAATCATAATATAGTGACCTTTTCTTTTAAAACTGGTGGTACTTCCCCTGTAAATTTTAGCTCTGTGTTTAGGGACTTCTCAAAAGCAAACATCTTCAGTTACTTGATGACATATAAATTCTGTTTTAATCTTCCTCTGAAAGATCCCATTGCTAAAGCTGTTACCTAGGCCTTTGACTTCTACTCCCATTTAAACAGTCATATTGATAAGGTAGTCCCTATCCACAATAAATATAACAAGAAGTTTGAAAACAACCCCCTGGTTTGAAATACCCATATAAATAAAGTATATAACAAGAGAAAGAAACTGCTTAATGCTTGTAAGAGTTCTCAGTCTACCTACCTTAAAAGCATACTAAGTAAACTAATAAAGAGAAGGGAACAATGAGGAAGCTTAAAGCTGAATATGAACTTAAAATAGCCACTAAAAACAAAAATAACTGCAAACCTTTCTTTAACTATGCCTGGAAGTTAATAACTAACACCTAGCAGTGTTCAGAGATCATCCGCAATAATACTACACTCTCTGACCCAAAGGAAATAGCTAATATCGTAGCTAACAAATTTAGTACACATTTTACTACACCCACAGTTACAGCTATCCCACAGGTTCCCCAAACCCAGCCACCCCCTTTAATTACTATGGAACAACTTCTCTAAGCCTTTTCACAAACTATGGATACTTCATCCATACCATGAAAGATCCAACCCACCTTGATCTCCTGTTCATTCGCCAAATTAATGGTTCATCAAATACTAGGTTAAAGCAACTAAGCCTTCATCAGCAGAGAAATTAGGCACATTAGCATGACAAATTCATATCCCAGTGTATGCCTCACCTTTGGAACAAACTTCAACTACATGTCAAGCAGGGCAGCACCCATGTCACCTTCAAGGTAAACCTAGGGTAGCCTCAAATTCTCTCCCAGTCTATCTTGTCTTGCCCTCCTTGAGGTTAGAGGGAAATTTTGAATAGCGTTTCTTGGCCAGACTTGAAATGGTCTGCAGATCGATTGCCTAGTACTTACCTATGAACCTACATGCCCTCAAGTAAGGTAGGGAACTCTACCTGCCACTTCACCCTTCCACCCGTCATTAAAGTTTGCAGCTGCTTTGCTTCTACCCACACTGGTCATTTTTCTTATCTTTCCTCTTTTTAGCATCCACCCTCATTCACTGCCTGCTCCCCAAAGTTTCCTACTCCTTACTCAGCAAAACCCAGTCTTACTGCTTAGCTCCTTTGATTTCTACTGACTGCAGACAAGTACTACTTAACCCCTCCATTTTCCTAACTTTCCTTTCCCTGAGCCCCCATACACTGACCCTACTCTTCCTTACCCATTTTCCTAACTCATCATCTTTTCTAGGTTTCTACCTTCCGCTATCTCTTTCCTCAGTATGTCTTCCTACAGCTGTAATTAAAGGGCCCTCCTTTCATATGACAAATTGTCCCTCTCCTTTTCCATTATAATATTTCAGGTCCAGTTCACCCTATATCATCACACTGACTCCATTCTCTGATTTGCAGACAGTTTCAGGCTTCCAGCTATTCATTTGACTCCTCTTCTTCCATAGAAACTGAAAAGCCAACAATACTTTTACTGATTTATAGTGATATACTCCCCAGTCATCAGTCTTTGTATTAATATCCTGCTTCCTCATCCATGCGCTTCATCACATTTCTACACTTCCTGCCATTTTAGTTTACTTTAAGTAACATACATGCAGCCATTTAAAAATGTGATTTCTCCCATTAATGCATGATCATTCTAATGTTCATTTGCATGATTCACTTAACCTGTATTGTGTTTCGTCGTATGTGCTGCTCATGCCTTTTATCTGTCTTTATGCACATTTCTTTCATCTTCTTTGTTAACTACTTTGATGGCTTTATGCATCTTGTGCATGTCACTTAGGCAATGAAACTTTAAAAGGTCCTTCTTCAGCAGTCTGTCTTTTTTTGGATATTTCATTTGTGAAATGAGAAATGAAAGAAAAGAAAACAAACAAGGCATGCACAAGTAGTACATCATAAACTCCCACACAACCCTGAAATACTTTGAGAAAAGTCTCACCTCCGCTTTGGCAGGCAATGCAGCACAGCGCATCTATCAGCCTGTCATCATTTTCTCTGTGGCCTCATCCTCTGCTTACTTTTTCTGACATAATTCCTTTGTACTACCTACACTCACCCTTCCTGCTCAGGCTCTCCTAATATCAACATTAATTAGAAATCCTCATTTAAAATGCATCTCCTTTGTAATAGCAATGCTCATCTTATAGATACCCAACCTACTGAGAAAACAGTTCTGGCTCCACATCAGACTGCTCTAACAGACATGAAATAAAAGTTTACTTTAAAGGATTTTTGGGGCCTTTCTCTAAATATATTATTTCTAGTGTTGCACCAACTCAGATGAAAGGAACTATATGTATTCTATTTTCTCTGAATCAGTGCAACATTGGATATATATCTAGAGATCTGAGTGTAGGGGTAGACCTTCCTACAGTGGGGTGCAGGAGGACAAAGACCCCTGCAAAAGAGATGCACAGTAATATTACAACTATTGAAATGTATCCCACCTGTTTACTTGACAGTGTAAAGATAATCTATGGCAGAGCAATCATGATATATTTAGTTTTGGTACCTTCAAGCAGAACCTTTAAAATAGCTCTCTTTGTGCAGCACTGTGTGTGTCACTTTGCAATAACAGTCTGCCAGACTGTTAACCAGTAGCAATTATTATCAAAAATTCAATAAAGTACTTGAAACAGCATAAAAAAAATCAAACTTGCAAAACACTTCTCAGCCCTAAAAAAGCATCTTTATCCCCAAGTTTCTCCTTCTGCATACATTCCTTCTACTTGGATCATTGCTAGTCAATGTAACACCTTCATCTGTCATTTTAAGCTCCTGTCCACTCTGGCTTCCCCTGACCCATGCCTGTGCCCACTCAGGCAATGGTTCAACTTTTTTTGCCATTCCCTCAATAGCCAAGGGATGAACAAAGAGGGAAAAGGCAAACAAGAATTCATTGAAATTAATGACAGACCAAAGGCAGTCTAGAACTATTTAGAATTAATCACTGACTAAAGTAACATAGATTTTAATTGCTTTTGTCATGTTCTGAGTTTGTATATTCTTCCTTTATTTATTCTTTCTTTGCCTACCTTCATTCTTCAATTGGCCCCTGTTCAACAACTCACACTGACCTTGTTCAGGATCAGTTTCACCTGAGCTGGAAGTGCCTGCCTCTCTTATATTGACCTTGCATACATCCTAGTATTTTAGCTCCTCCCACAGTACATCTGCCTAGTCATTAAACTGCAGTCTCCCCTAGACAACATCCTCTGTAATATCATATTGTGCCCAAACGCCACCATATTTTCCCTTACCTTTGTAATATATTTCCCACAGCTACTCACCTACAGAGAAGCAGCCTAGCTCTTCTGCAATGTCCTTCTTACTTCTGGCATATTTTGTTGGGATAATATCTCCTAGACATACCTCCTTTCATTAGGTTATATGTTCATGAGCTCACCATATAGGTACACAACATTCCTTAGTGACTGGATCTTTACTTAAGTGCTGAGCTTCACTTTTAGCCCAGGAATGTCCACTATCAATTATTCTGTGCTATGATTCTTCATAACTTAACTAATCATCCCTGGGATTCAGCAAGCAGCCGTGCAGGAATAAATTATTCCTGCATGGCAGGGACCATTCCTGTTCAGCATAGCAGCACGTCATGCATATGTATGAAGGCATGCTGCCGTGGTCGTAAACAGACATGGCTCCGTGTACGAGTGCAGTGGGTGTGTGTGAGAGCAGGGCTCACACAATATACATGCCCCCTGCACTCCACAATTGCCTTTTGGCAATTTAAAATGAGCGACAATGCTCATAACACCCCCAACCCATCAGGATAACAAATCTGGTCAAAGCCATAAGGGACAATGTCCCTACCAAGACAAATGTTGTCAGAATAACAGATGTAGCATAAGCACATAGCACACACCTCCCAATCCATCAGAGTAAGGAATGTGGACAAAGCCACAAATCAGAAAGTTGATAGAATAACAGGTTCAGCATTAGCAGGGATATTCTAAAGGGTACAAATAAAATAAAAGAACAAATAATTATTTTTTTTATAAATGCAATAAAGTTTAAGCGTAGCTGCGCGGGTGTGCCCATTGCTTACCTATGCTTATTCCAGCTTAAACAGCACAAGAAGTTAAATAGCAAGAGACATCCAGCATAAGCAGTATTTCAATACTGTAGTGGTTAGAGCATATGCTTTGCAAGCAGTCATTCCTGGTCTGATCCCACTATAACCAATTTACATTTTACATGTGACAGCAGTACATAAACATTTATTTTTATAATTAGCTACTAAATAATATATATTTGTTAACCAGAGTACTGTATTAAGTCCAGATGTGAGGTGTCATTTTAATAAAGTTGTGAAACCCCAATATAAACACAAGTGCCCTATACAGTATAGTCACACATGAATAAATGTAATGAAACAAACATTGGGGGATGTCAGGGACAGTAAACAAATTTATAATATGTAATGAATGATGAATCAATGCCATACAGCAAATAGTCTATATAATGAAAAATAAGCAATGCTAAGCATTGCACAGCTCTGCTTACCAGGTGTAAGCATTGTGTAAATATGACTGCTAAGCAATAAGTAGCCTAGCTAAGTGGATCTGCCCATTGGTAAGCAGTGCTGAACCTGTCCCTTTAAGCATTGCCAACTTTAGCTAAGCAGGTTTGCCCGTAGCCTAGCTTAACTCAGCATATTCAAAAACATCCAATCACACCAAAGGGTGGGAAATCAGACGTATTTAAACCCCACAGGTGGGAATACAACTCATAACTGGTTGCAGCTTCCCACTGTAGGCAGTATGGCAGGAGTTGGTGAGGGCATGCGTTTCCATGTGCAGCTCTGGGGAATACAGGAGTCCAAGGTTATGGTAGGACTCCTGGTACAAAACCATGATGACAGACTGATGCAGGGCCAGTACCAAAGCTTCCAATATAAAGCAGAAGCCTTGGACCATCTCGCCCATGATCTCACCAGTGCCACTGGTGTCCCTTAGACTGGTGAGCAGGTCCGGCACCACTATGCCGACTTGAAGCAGAGAAAGAGGGAGCTCTTGGATGAGTGGGTCCAAGAAGCAAGACTCAGGGGTGATGTCCCAGCAGTGCGCAAGTACTCATACCAATAACTGTTTACTATTGTCCAGCCTGTGTATATGATGGATAGGTGTGCCTAAATATTTTGCTATTTCCCTTACAGCTGGAGCTGAGCGGGCTGTGAATCAGAAAGTCCATGCTAGTAGGTTGCAAAGGCTGTGATGCAAGGCTGGTGAGTAACAATCCAACTTGTAGTAGTCATACCAAATAAATATAAAGTAGTAGAAAGTCACCTGGCAGTATAAAAACTGTGTATGGGTTGTACTGAATAAACCGGACAATATGACAGTAATAGTCCCATATAGGTCATATTTAAATAAAACTGTAACTGCCTGGCAATAAAGCTCAAAATCCTGGACTGGTTGTGTTTACTCTGGTATTGTGTGGCATTTATTGTTGCAT